>NC_045546.1:13768739-14068739 GCF_009769535.1 Thamnophis elegans | reverse complement strand
AGTTTTATAAGGATCCTAATGGAAGGGAGAAGTGTGTGTGTGAATCCCTGTCCATCACCATGCCTCAAATTACAGTATAATAAATGGACAATCTGGAACTGCGCTGGCTGCTAAGCTCAGTACACAAATTTGTCTGTTACAATGTCTTATCTGTCAACGACTTCTTCAGCTTCAACTTCAATAATACACAAGCAAACAATCAATGCAAACTTAAGGTAAACCATTCCAAACTTGATTGCAGAAAATACGACTTCAGCAACAGAGTGGTCAATGCCTGAAATGCTCTACCTGACTCCATTGTTACATCCTCTAACCAGGGGTGGGTTCCTGCCAGTTCTAAGCTCTTCTATAGAAGAAGTTCCACAAATCTACAGTGCCGTTTAGAACCGGTTCCAGCTCGTCCCCGCCCGTCCGCACATCATCAAGATGAAAAGCGAGAGGAGGAATTCTGGGAGTTGAAGTCCACAAGTCTTAAAGCTGTCAAGTTTGAACACCCATGGAGTTTTTTTTTCTAAAGGGTTAGGAGTGCAAGGGTCTTGTAACTTGACAGCTTTAAGACTTGCCTGCTTCAATGCCAGAGTTCCTGAGCCAACATTTTGGTTGCTAAGCAAGAGCATTTTTAAATGAGTTTCACCACATTTTACAAGTTGGCCATGCCCACCCAGTCACATGGCTGGCAAGCCACTCTCACCTGGTCACATGGCTGCGAGCCATTCCCACTCAGTCACATGGCCGGCAAGCCACTCCCACAAAGCAGGCCACACTTAAAGAAGAGGTTCTAAAATTTTTTGAAACCCACCACTACCTCTAACCCTCATAGTTTCAACCTCAAACTGTCTACTGTGGACCTCACCCCATTCCTAAGAGGTCCGTAAAGGGGGCGTGCATAAGCACACCAGCGTGCCAACCGTCCCTGTCCTACTGTCCCCATTTATTTGTATTCATTTCTTTCGTTCATGTCCATGTTTATATGTATAGCTGCTATCTTGTACATGTTTGACAAACTAATAAATACAAATACAAATTAGGAGCCAAGCTCTTTTTGATGCAAACCGTAGATTACTTTTGTGAAAAAAACATTTATTTTTCTGAGTCCAAAAAACTGCACATCCTATTCCAAAACCAGGGAGACACCTACAGTAGAGGTTAAAGGATTTAACGTTTTTTCTTATGCCCCATATATCCATACTCCCTCCCTTCTGTCTACAGTAAATGGTATATTTTCACATACAGCTTATTATCAATATTCATTAATCCTCCATGCAAGTCTTTAATGAAAGCAATTTATTTGTTGTGCTGGAATATTCCACGTAGGAGGAGGTGATACCATCTATTTATTACCTAGAAATGAAATTGCTTCCTTTTGAGCTCTTCGTTGTTCTTGATCTATCACATACATACCTGGCCAAATAAAACCACAGACTGTGTCTTTGCCTTTATTCAACTTTAATTACTGTGATAAATCTTTGGGATTTCTTTCTCTCTTGCTACTTTGCACAGAGCTACCAAAGATGAGTTAATGTGGTAGACATGAAAAAAAGCTGATTCTGCACTTATGAACTGAATGGCTTTGTGACTATCACAGAATGCCCCCCTCTCCTCATTGGCTATCCTAGTTCAAAGGATAGTAAACATAGAATCCATAAATCTAAGGGGGCACATTTCTTTCAGCTGGAAAGAGATCCAAAACAGGAAAAAAAAGAGTACTATCAACCTCATGAGTTTTGGTAACCCTAAGGGTGTAGGATAAATATTGTAATAAGAATGAATGCAATCCTAGATGCCACATTTTTAAAAGCTTGGTCTCCATAGATAGGTAGCATGGGTTCCAGTATCAGCATTATTTAATGTAATGTGGTTGAAAGAGCTGGATGTTTTTGGCCTGCAGAGATAAGGTCTAAGGGGACACCATGTAACATTAAGAAGGTTTTCACAGTGGGGGAAAAAAAACTGCTTTGAAAGCCAAGGAGCATTCATGTGCTAGAGGTATTTAGGTCATGTTTCCCAAGTCTGGGAAGCTGTCATGTTTGAACACTCCTGGTGTTTTTTTCCTAAAGGGTTAGGGGTGCAAGGGTCTTGTAACTTGACAGCTTAAAGATTTGCACACTTCAATGCCAGAGTTTCTGAGCCAACAAGCAAGAGCCTTGTTAAGTGAGTTTCACCATATTTTACAAGTTGGCCATGCCCACCCAGTCACATGGCCGTCAAGCCACTGCCACAAAGCAGGCCACACCTATAGAAGAAGTTCTAAAAAAATTTGAAACCCACCACTGCGGGAGAGGTTTAAATAGATTATGTTCAGGATATGAGGGGTCTGTAGATACTTTCTCAGCCTTCTTCCAGAGCCATTCAGTATATAAGTCCTCAATGGAAGACTGGCTGGTTGCAAATCTGAAGGAATGGAATCCTGCTACCAGTAGTGTTCAAAATGGTGCAGCAATAGCAATGATCTCAACCAAGCGTAAGAAAATAAAAACCTCTATAAAGCCCTAGTAAGACCATACCTAGAGTACTGCATCCAGTTTTGGTCATCACATTATAAAAAATATGTTGAGACTCTAGAAAAAGTGCAGAGGAGAGTAACCAGGATGATTAGGGGACTAGAGACTAAAACATATGAAGAACAGTTACAGGAACTGTCCAGTGAAGAGAAGAACCAGGGGAGATATGATAGCAGTGTTCCAATATTTGAGGGGCTGCCAGAAAGAGGAGGGGGTCAAGCTATTTTCCAAAGTACCTGAAAGCCAGACAAGGAATGATGGATGGAAACTGACCAAGAAGAGATTCAACCTAGAAATAAGGAGGAACTTTCTGACAATGAGAACAATCAACCAATGGAACAGAAGTTGCCTTTGGAAGTTGTGGGTGCTTCATCACTTGAGACTTTCAAGAAGAGACTGGACTGCCATTTGTCAGAAATGGTGTAGGGTCTCCTGCTTGAGTGGGGGGGGGGTTGGACTGGATGACGTATAAGGTCTCTTCCAACTCTGTTAATCTGAATCTGAAAACTGGAATTCCATGTGGGGAAGGACACTTACAGTTTGCATCAGTGAGGTGGTTTGATTCATTCTGTTGGCTTTGCCCATTATTTAAGTAACAAGTGCAGAAGTCTTTTCCAAGTATGGAAGTGCTAGACGATGCCAACAATGGATGACAAAGGAAAACTGCTTTTGAATGTGGACACCTTGCTCACAATTTGAACTGAAAGAATTGCTTCTTCAAAACATCATTGAAGTGAAGGACTCCTTTGAAGCTTTGCATAGGTCTAATCTCTCACAGAACAACCCAAACAATTCTTTCAAGTGTCACCTACATTTGAGCAATTCAGAAGTTCAGTCTTAGAATTAGCTAACATATACAGGATAGCAGCTATAAGTATGA
Organism: Thamnophis elegans; assembly: GCF_009769535.1. Lineage (NCBI taxonomy): Eukaryota > Metazoa > Chordata > Lepidosauria > Squamata > Natricidae > Thamnophis > Thamnophis elegans. The sequence goes on along the minus strand of NC_045546.1, from coordinate 14,065,358 downwards.
ACATGGATGTGGACAAAGGAAATGAATACAAGTAAATGGGGACAGTAGCAGTGGTAGGTTCAGGCCAGTACACCCTGGTATGGGCATACCGGTGGCTGCTGGGAGCAGTGGCCACCGTACAGGAACAGTGCTTTGGAGTGCCCACCTGCCCTCCCTCATTTCTCACCTGTATTTAAGCCAACTGGGCCATTTGCGCTTGCTCGCGCAGCATACAGCACCTGTGCGACCTCTGCCGAGCAGCTGGAGTGACACAGGGCGGTGGGTGCACATGCCTGCACAGCGTGGGTGCCTGTGGTAGATGCCCAGCCACATCGCAGCGTACCAGTTGTGACGGGATCTGGAACCAACCACTGGTAAGTAGGAAAGGGACGGTAGGCACGCTGGTGCGCTTATGCACGCCCCCTTTACGGACCTCTTAGGAATGGGGTGAGGTCCACAGTAGACAATTTAAGGTTGAAGCTGTGGGGATTTGAGGATGTATCAACGGAATCAGGCAGAGCATTCCAGGCTCTATGGATGTTGCCACTGATACTAGCAAAGGATCTCACATGTATAGTAAGCTGGACTTGAGCCACTCTTTGGACGATGTCTCATTGTTCTGGCCTTCAGCAAATGACTGAATATGAAAACAAAGGTGCCCTCACCAAAGATTATTCTGCAGAGCACACAGAGCAGTTAACCAGATCAGCAAAAGACCAAATGGCAGTACTCAGATAAATATACTGTGCTTGGTTAATATTAACCTTCACACCTTGTGGGGTGTGTGCTTGTGTTAGTGTGCTGAATGTTGTCAGCCAGCCAGCCAGCTGGGCTAGCTTAATATGTAATAATTCAGTAAGCCATTTAAATATGCTGTGAGCATGTAAAATACGAGAATGCTGGACATTCAGTGTCTCAGATGCCCTTCAACTGTAGAACACCTCCAATTATGAAAAGCTGGGGCCCTAAAACTTGAGATTTTTTTATTTTTTTTGGGGGGGGACTTTTTCTGAGTGGAGAGGTGTGGGAGACAATTAAAATAATTGGGAACACAGGTAGGGAAGTCAGACAACCCAATTTATCAAAAGTTAATCAGCTGCCTAATGATGCCAATATTCCTGTTTAGCCATGTGTTAGACTAATAAATCACTATCAGCCTCACTCTTATCCAGTTATTAGTCACACAGTTCCTTGCCGAGCAAAATCTGACTTTCTCACCTCATCTTACACATACATAAAATGCAGCTGAGTCTCTGTTATCCTATATATCACAGGGAGCTACTGGGAAACCAGTAACCTGCTCCCATTTATCTTCCTCTTCTCAAGTAATTGTTATTTAGTGATCATGCATAGCCATCCGTTGTCTTACTTTGAGTCCAGGGCTGCATCCCCTGATTATAGTTCCACTCCAAACTCTCGGCTACAGCAGCTAATATGTGATGTTCACTTCCTAGTGAACTTCCTTTCAGCAAAAGAGACAATGCATCACCAATGTTTCCTTTAATTTACTTATTTGTTTACACATAGCATCCTGAGATATCTTAAATGATCTGCAAATATCCATGTAGTAGGTCATTTGTCTCTTCACAGGCAGCCTGATAAATTTTCACAGCTCTATTTCATTTAATGATATAGTGCTCTAATCAAACAGTCTAGAACCAGTCGTACACTCACAAATATGGGATGTTGGTTTGTTAGGTATGCCAGGCAAAGGTGGTGTCCCAAGGGTTGATAGCCAGGAATCGTGGATAGGAAACAGTGTTACTAATACTTGTAAGGTGTTGAGGGGAGAAGGAATGGCCTTGAGAGACAGGAGGAAGTACCAAGAAGATGGTTAGGTAAAAGGGCCCAGAATCCAGGATAGGAATACAATGTGAGTGTCTTAGACAAGCCCAATTCTAGTTCACAGGTAGATAAAAGGATACTGTTTCGATCTAGGCTTCCCAAGAGCATGAAGTTCCTTGTCCCGACAAGAACACTTTTATTAATTTATTGTGAATTCTGCTCATTCACATCCAGTAAAGTCTTTCAAGGGAGGATATGCAGTCACAGACCTTATCTGGCTTGGAAAGCTGACAGGATGATATCTGTAAAACGTGGCAAGGAATCTCGGAGAGTCACAAACCAATTAAGTGAACTAATTGTCTCCTGCAAACTTCACTTCCCTTTTGCTCCTCTTTTATTTCCTCTGAGAGGGGCCATTCATCATCCACCTGCGGCCTTACTCCCAAGTCGACCCCTGTTCTTTAGCTGTTCCCATCATCTTGCAACTCAGTGCATGTGCACACTGGGAACAGGCTCCAGCTGTTCGTCTGCCTCATTGATGTCTGCCTCTGAAGGCAGCTGATAACTGGCATCCGGCTCTGGCCCCCTCTCTGCCTCCGACACAGAGCCCTCATCAGAGCCTTCCCCAGACTCCAGGACTGGCTCATGTTCCTCCCCAACTTCCTCACTGTCTGAATCTGCTGGCAGCTCCACTGGCCGCTAGAGTCATCAGAATAATTGGTATGCTTATTTGCAAGAAAATTCTAAAAGTGGTGGGATATCTGCCAAAATCCTCATGCTGTGATGTAAGAACTTTGCTAACCTCAAAAAGTGATTAGTTTGCTAATGAGCAGCTCAGAAATTAATATTCAAAATGCTTGGAGATCTGAGAGTAGAAACAGACAAACTATCAGCACTGGAAGATCCATAATTATCATATTGATGAGAGTAACCCATGCTGTCCAAAGGGAAAAAATGGGGACAACTGAAATAAGACTCCTATTGAAGAATGGTGAAGCAGCTGTGGGATGAGGGAAGTATGCACGGCCCTTCAGTTTTTAATTGGAAAATTCATATAAATTCATAGCAACACAACTTTCACACCTATTCAGTTATGCTGTCATCACAGATTCATTTTCTCCAAAGTTGAACATTTTTCCCATTTTTTTTCCTAGTTAGAGCTTAATAATCTCCATTTCACTAGACTGGAGTCAGTTATAAAGATACTGTCAGGAATGAGGAATGGGAGTTGGAATTAATAAGATGGTATCTATTATGTTGGAATGTATGTATATTTTAGTGAAGGAAAAGTTCCTTCATATAAATGTCCCTCTAGAGCAGTGGTGGGTTCCTATCATTTCAGACTGGTTCGGCCAAACCGGTAGTGGTTTGGCAGCCTGGGTTGCTGGAACCGGCAGTGACCCAGGCCTGCCACGCCCCCAAACTGATTCCCCCCCTTTTTTTTATTGAACTGTGCATGGGCATGCAGCATGCAGCCATCAGCAAACCAGCAGTAGTGCCTGCCAGAACCCACTCCTGCTATAGAGGATTAACCTCTGTGTGTGTGTGTGTGTGTGTGTGTGTCTGTATGTGTGTAGATAGATAGATAGATAGATAGATGATAGATGATAGATATATAGATAGATAGATAGATAGATAGATAGATAGATAGATAGATAGATAGATAGATAGATAGATGAAGTAAATGTTCCCCTTGCACATATTTTCTAGTCGTTCCTGACTCTAGGGGGAAGTGCTCATCTCCATTTCAAAGCCGAAGAGCCAGCGCTGTGCGAAGATATCTCCGTGGTCATATGACCAGCATGACTAAACGGCGAAGGCACACGGAACACTGTTACCTTCCCATTAAAGGTGGTCCCTATTTTTCTACTTGCATTTTTACATGCTTTCGAACTGCTAGGTTGGCAGAAGCTGGGAGAAGTAATGGCAGCTCACTCTATTATGCGGCGCTAGGGATTTGAACCGCCAAATTGCTGATCTTTCTGATCAACAAGCTCAGTATCTTAGCCACTGAGCCACCATATCCCCTTGAGAGATAGCTAGAGAGATAGAGATACCTTATATTATCTGTTGTATAGCAAAGGGTAGTCCTCGCTCTTACGAATGACAGCTCGGTAGCAGCCAGGCGCGTCTTAGCCAATCGGACGCGCCTGTCAGTTGCCGAGCTGTCAGGCGCGAGTCATATTATCCATATTGACAGTACTTTTCAGAATTGGTATCACTTACTGATCTTTTTTTTTAAAAAAAATCAGGATTAAACATGAAAGTTTTTCATGCAAATGCTATCTAGGTATCAATAAATCAGGGTTTTTTTTAAAAAATGTCATTTCTTCTATAAATTCATTACTTTGTAAATTAAAACACAAAGTTTCTCATGTAAGTTATTCTAACGTATTTAAAATCTACACAAATATATGCATTTTACAGGCATTTTGTACCTTTTTGTTAGCTAACCTAGAACTCTTTTCTGGGCCAAAGAGTCCAAAGGTCCAATTTTGGGGTCTTTTTAAATTTGTTTGTATCATTAAACATAAATGCCTTTGAGTCCTATACAGATTCTTGTGGAACTTTCAACTTCTATGTCAATTTCTGGCTCAGTATGACAAGTCAGTAGACAAGGCAAATGGAAACATTTTCTAAAATATGTGGAATGAAAGCTACTATCTATCTATCTATCTATCTATATCTATATCTATATCTATATCTATATCTATATCTATATCTATATCTATATCTATATCTATATCTATATCTATATCTATATCTATATCTATATCTATATCTATATCTATATCTATATCTATATCATCTATATCTATATCATCTATATCTATATCATCTATATCTATGTTATATTTGTTATATCTATGTTATATATGTTATACTGTTGCCAAAAAGGCAACAGTAAAAATATTGGGTTTCTGTCTGGATGGTCTCTTGTGACGAGCCGAAGGACAGAGAATGGAAGTAGTGATCTTCCTCCCATATTTGGCATACCAGGGGTTGTAAAATCTAAATAGATATCTATATCTATCTATCATCAATATATATATATATATATATATATATATATATATGTGTGTGTGTGTGTGTGTGTGTGTGTGTGTGTGTGTGTGTGTGTGTGTGTGTGTGTGTTCATAAAGCTGGAATGAGGAATCTATTATGGCACCAGCACCCTTATTTTATTTAACCCAAAGAAGAACATTCTATCCATATCCATGTGACACCTTATGCCTGCTTAGAATAATTCTATCATTTATCATTAATATGACAGATGAGCAATGCCCTCCAACTGAGCTCAACATCTGGCGACCATCTGACTACATCCATGTAGTTCATCATGCATCATTTGCCATTGTCTTCTAGGATATTTTTAACCCTCTAATTTAGTCAAGAATCTTGAAATTCATGGGTAGAAACCCATCCATGTAGTAACCAAAGTTAATCCTGCTTACTGTTTAACCTAGACAAGGTCAACTCAAGGATGAGATCTATTTAGAATAGAATAGAATAACAGAGTTGGAAGGGACCTTGGAGGTTTTCTAGTCCAACCCCCTGCTTAGGCAGGAAACCCTACACCACTTCAAACAAATGGTTATCCTGCATCTTCTTAAAAACTTCCAGTTGGAGCATTCACAACTTCTGGAGGCAAGTTGTACCACTGATTAATTGTTCTGTCAAGAAATTTCTCCTTAATTTTAAGTTGCTTCTCCCTTGATTAGTTTCCACCCATTGCACCCATTGCTTCTTGTCCTGCCTTCAGATGCTTTGGAGAATAGCTTGACTCCCTCTTCTTTGTGGCAACCCCTGAGATATTGGAGCACTACTATTATGTCCTTCTTTTCATTAAACTAGACATGCCTATTTCCTAGTTCTTCATATGTTTTAGCCTCCACTCTCCTAATCATCTTTGTTGCCCTTCTCTGCACTCTTTCTAGAGTCTCTACATCTTTTCTACATCGTGGTGACCAAAACTGAATGCAGTATTCCAAGTGTGGCAGTATTCCATTTGTTAATGGTCCACTGAATTTTACTGTCTTCAGTGGAAGTGTAGAAGAACCATGAGATGATTTTTGAGAAAATAAACAATAACTGCTGATAAAAACACTGTGAAACTTTCAAGATTCTGCTATCCTATATTGATAGGGTTCTAACATTATTTCTGATGTTTGTCTCCAGACTTGACATACCACAAAGTATTAACATTAATGAAAATCTAACAGTATTTCCCTTTCCCTTTCCTTCTTATGCCAAAGAGAGCCAAGTAAGACAATCTTTAGTTTCTCCCTCACATTTTCTTGTTTTTCCTCAGTTGACTTGATGCTTTACTAATTAAACCAATAGACAGATAAAATACAAAGTAACAAAAAAAAGAGATTTAAAAAAGGGCAAATGGAATCTAAATGGGAAGAATTTAAAAAGTGACCGAAATAAAAAAAGAAATGTGACTCCCAACTTTCCTCAGTACAAATACAAATATAAGATAATATTTTACTCTAAATGCAAACCAAAACTTCATATAAACAACATGCAAGTTTAACAATCCCAAACAGTCTCTAAATCTATATAGCAAAATAATTACTTTGTCGGGGTTCCAAGTAACACCCCCAATGAAAGAAAACTCTGAGGCTTGAGTCCCATTTTATTAGAGATGTTATATTGGCACATCTGGGAAAACCCGAATCTGAAGTTTCCAGGTTTTCCCCACCCAAAAGAAAATTCAAGTCCTTGCCCAGCACCCACATGTCCATCACATGGTCGAATCAGGCATCATCCCAAACTGGAGATGCCTCCCAGTCACCTCATCACAGCTGTGGGACCAGGTGGCCTTGACTTTCTGAGAAAGAATGTTGTTATTGCTATATATCACCCACACTCTGCATAATTCCCCCATCCCATTTCCCCACAGAAAATGTACCAGGCCTGGAGTCCCAACGGTAAAAGATGGCTTCCATGTCTGACATACTTATTCTAAGTATAAACCTTAACACACACACACTCAAATACACACCCATTATGCACAATATTTTCTATAATCATAACAAATCTGATTATCAAATATGTTATTAATTCAAGAACATCTCTAGGCTCCTCTATAGGAAACCTGAGAAAAAAAATTCACATTGATGCATTATTCCCATTATTAAAGTACATTTTAATACAACTTTTCAACATTTTCCATCTAAGGCTTTGAGACTTAGAAGAAACCTTTTCTTTGAGTCCTAAACAGATCCCTGTGGAACTTTCAATTTTTATGTCAATTCCTGACACTGTAGCTCAGTATGACAAGTCAGGAGACAAGGGAAATGGAAACATTTTCTAAAAGATGTTACCGCACGCCGGATTATTCTGAACGGTTCCTACGTGCTAAAATAAATATATACTGTACATGAAAAAGCTGAGAATTTTCTTGACTCACTTATGATATAGGGAAAGGGAGAGAAAGAAGTTATGCTACAAAGTACCAAACCTATCTAGGAACATCTTTATTAGAAGTGCTTTATGCAGTAAGAACTAACAAAAAAAACATTTGCTTCTGGCTAACATTACTTTTTCACAGACTCTTGTGGCATTTTGAGAAAGTTCCCGTAATATCCTCAGTGCAATTGTGTGCTCAATGGCCCAGAGAGGTTGTCAACTCCTGACATAAATAAAACATACATAATAGACCACACCATCTCCCGGGTTTTGAATATACTCAGCATTTTTAATCACTCAAAGCTAAACTTGCAATCAGAAGTGGTAGAACTCAGAGAGATCATTTTAGAGAAAACTAGAGCTGTAACAAGTAAGGACTTCATAAAAAAGTATCAAGGCTTTTGGCCACTTTTTTCCCAGGACTCCTACAGTAGATAAGAAATCTGTTGGTAAATGACGGTGGGTAATTTCTAGTTTTATTTGTTTCCATCAGTCATAGTTGCTCGTGGGATGGAGAGGTGCGGTGGCCGAGAGGTGGAGTGCTAACCTCACAATCACGAGGCTGTGAGTTCAATCCTAGGTAGAGGCAGATATTTCTCTCTATGGGCACAATGAGAATGTAGCTGTTGAACAAAAGTCTGCATTGGTGACCAGAAGGGCATCCGGCCAGTAAACACTCTGCTAGCTCCATTGAGTTGCCTAGACTCTATCCCACAAGGGATTATGGGATTGTTAATGGTGATGATAGTTGCTTGTGGGATGTTTGTGGGAATGTAATTGTTGTGTCTCAGGTGTCAATCAGTGCAGGATCTGGGCTCTCATTGGTTAAAACGCATGGAGCGTTCTGGCGGGAAAATTATGGGTTCTAATTGATTGCCGGGTTGACAGCTGCCATATAAAAAGCTGTCAACCCGAAGTAGTTCAGTTCTGTTATTTCTGTTTACAATAAACATCTTCTGGTTGACTTGCCTCCCCCCTCAGCTCGTGATTCCTTGTTCAGGAATACATAAAAGAAATGACTCCAGGCTGATTCCTCTTTTGTCTCCAGTGCCAAGCTCTGTCTGTCCTTCTCCTATAGAAACAATGCTGTGGCTTTTGTATAGATAATCCCAAAGGGAATGGCCTTTGGCTATTTCAATATTAGCCAATATATCCAGATCAGAGCAAGCCCGCACACCATTCAGTTCAGCTATCGGAAAATAAAGCCTGATATTTATTTATCAAAAACCACCAACCAGAAGCTACAGCTGGCCCATAAAGCAGCTACACAAACAGGCCAAAGGGTGGCCCATGTTACAAGCCTGTTGCATAAGCTGCGCTGTTTGTCAATTTGCTTCTGGGTCCAATTCAAGGTATTGGTTATGACCTTTAATGCCCTTTATAGGCATAGGGCTAGTGTACCTGAGAAACCATCTCAGCCAGTGGTGGGATTCAAATAATTTAACAACTCAGGGTCACATTGGCTGTCATGGGAGGTGTGGCCCACCCCCCCCTCCTCCAGTTCCATCACACATGCGGGACGAGTCTCCCATGAAGAAGATATATTAGGTATATAAGTCCAAGATGGCAGCCTTGATGGTATGAAAGCTCCATCTGTGTTTTTAATGTATGCCTCATGAGAAGTTGAGGCAGGAGCTCCGTCCTCTGCAACGACATCTATATAGGATATGGTAGAAGGTTATATGAACAAATTTCAACTGAGCTACTTCCAACAAGCTTCTCTCTCAGTAGTGACATTTAGAAGAGATCTGAGACAGGGGAGGAGTGGGAGAAAGTCCTTGGGAGACTCCTATCTACTGTCTGCCTATTGCTGTTTCTATTCACTGAGCAAAATGGATTGGTTTAACCTTATTTCAAAAATGCTAACTCCGGTTCAGAAGCTTTTACGAGACACAGACTTTAATTATCCTTTTGATAGCTGGGGTATCAAAGTCTTTACTGATCCACCATCAAGATCACGGCTGAAAATTATGAGCCCACAGAGTTGCCATCAATATAACATTCAGTCAACCTTACCTGGCGAGTGAAGTGGAGGAGAGCATATTAGCACCACACCTTGACCTTCCCTCACGGACACGGCACTTCGTGTTCGTCCGCTGAAATTCCCCAGATCTGTTAACATAAGATTGCATTTTTTATTTGCAAGGAGAACGTTTTCAATATTAAGTGTCCATACAGAGTTATTTTCCATTCTTCCTTTTTTCTTATGCTAACAAAAAAAACAAAACATCCCTTTTGCCATGGCCCAAAGAGAACAAAACATCCCTTTCTTCTGAATTCAATGTATTCTGGCTAATTGCAACTAGTAAATAGAGATGTTCCATGTGACATTTTTATTATTTCTTAGGGGATGCAGAAACGTGTCAGCCAAAAGCCAATGAGTGATATGACGCTTTATAACAGGTATCTAATAGCTCTTTTACAATTTCTCGCGTATTGATTTCTTCCCTAATAAAAAGTCATTCTGTGTACAGTTGAAAGAGATACAGAGGGAGGTGAGGAAGCTTTGCGTCTTACCTGTATTCTGGCTAAAGCTCTTGAGTGTTATAAAAAGGATACTGCAACTTAACTAATAAACCATACAAATGTCTGGAATACTGGCTCTATTGGTCTGTAGAGATTCTCAGTCATCCAGGTCATGGTTGGCCAAAGGTGCTTTTTCAGGAGGCAAATGGACTTTCTTTTTTTTTTCTTCGAAGACATTTCACTTCTCATCCAAGAAGCTTCTTCAGCTCTCACGGGATAGTGGGAAATGGAAGGATTTATATTCCTTGCAAACAGCTGGTCATTTGCATCCTTTTAGAGCATGGGTATAAAACTTGCATCATCATGGCGGCATCACATGGCTTTTCCCCCTTCGCTAAACTGGGCGTGGGTGTGGCCAGTGCATGATGGGCCACTAGTTTGATGCCCCTATTTTAGAGGGTCATTCTTGGATGAGAAGTGAAATTTCTTCAAAGAAAAAACAAGTCCAGTTCAGTGGTGGGATCCAACATTTTTTACTACCGGTTCTGTGGGGGTGACTTAGTGGGCATGGCATGGTTTGGTGGGCATGGCAGGGGAAGGTTACTGCAAAATCCCCATTTCCTCCCGATCAGCTGGGACTTAGGAGGCAGAGAAGGTTCATCGACAAATGTGCGCCCGACAAATGCTCACCGACAAAACCGCGTTGACGAAACCATGCCCGCCATCAACAAACAACATAATGGGACGCAAAAACAATGTTATAACCCTAATCCTAACCCTAACCCTTGTTTTCACGTCCCATTATGTTGTTTGTTGATGGCGGGCGCGGTTTCGTCAGCACGGTTTTGTCGGACGCGCATTTGTCGGACGCGCATTTGTCAGGTCACGGGCAGAGAATAGATGGGGATGGGGCCAGTCAGAGATGGTATTTACCGGTTCTCCGAACTACTCAAAATTTCTGCTACCCATTCTTCAGAACTTGTCAGAATCTGCTGAATACCACTTCTGGTTCAGTTGCCTTCTGAAAAAGCACCTGTACTATTGGCTCCACTGGGAAATCTGTGCCATGAGTCCCTGCTGAGAAGATATTATGATTCATGGCATTCAAATTAGACTATAAAGCTCTGAACATTTTTTAAAAATATTTTAAAAGCCTGAATTCCCTAATTCTGTCAAATTCCTGTTGTGGGAAGATTTTGCTTATGATTCCAGCTATGGATATGCCTCACACTATCCTAAATTAGAGTAGAACCTTCTTGGTTGTGTTGAGCTGGAGATAGTGAGCTTACTGCCATAAAATCTATTTTTAAAAGACAGTTGAAATCATGGCCTGTTTTCTGATCATTTGAAGAGTATACAATAGTTCAAGTTCAAGATTTTTTTTTAAAAAAAGAATTATGTTTTAATTCTCGCATAGCCTTACAGCACATTTATTGTTTTTTATTGTCTTGTTGTTCTGCCAATGGAGCAACTTTTTTCTTTTTAATTGAGAAAAAAGCTTTCAATGTTATTGTTTGTACAGATTTCCTTTCCTTTTGTGCTAAACAGCACTTAAAAAAAAGAAATATAAAAACAAACAAAAAATCACTCCTTACAAAATAAATGATTTCTGGCTAATTTCAATTGGAAAACAACTGCAAAGTAGAAAAGTACATTTCATTCATGTAATTATATGTTTACACAGGATTTAAAATATGCAAATTGTTTCTTATGTTTGTCTCCCATACAGTCTTTTGAGCCATGTTACTAGTTATTTTCTCGACAACATAGGACTTTTTTCCTGTTTCTAAAATGAAGTGTAATACATTCCTGATGTGGTGTACAGTATATACGTACACACACACACACACACACACACACACACACACACAGACAAATATAATATACAGCTTATTCTAAGTAAATATGTTTAGTTTTCTCATCCAGGAGTCTGATAGCCTACGGATAGAAACTGTTCTTCAGCCTGTTGTGTGGCTGGCTACCCTTCTATATTTCCTTTCCGATGATAGGAGGGTAAAGAAGTGCTGATCAGGGTGTGAGTCATCCCTGAGGATTTTCCTCACTCTTCTAAGGCAGTGAGCCCTACGATCTCATCTAGTGGTATCAGGGCAGTGGTGGGATTCAGCCAGTTCGCACCACTTCAGGAGAACCGGTTGTTAACTTTCTGAGCAGTTTGGTGAACTGGTTTTTGGAAGAAATCATTAGGGCAGAGAACCAGTTGTTAAATTATTTGAATCCCACCACTGTATCATGGGACAGCCCACCATGTTTTGTATTGTGCTCACCACACTCTGTAATGTTTTTCTCTCCATGGCTCTCAAACTGGCATACCATAATATTTTTTCTATCATAGTGTTCTTATTAACTAGGACCAGGGGTGAAATCCAGCAGGTTCTGACAGGTTCTGGAGAACCGGTAGCAGAAATTTTCAGTTGTTCGGAGAACTGGTAGCGCAAATTTTCCGAAGTTTGGAGAACTGATAGGGCAAATTTTGAGTAGTTTGGAGAACCAGAAAATGCCACCTCTGGCTGGCCGCAGAGTGGGGTGCGAATGAAGATTTTGCAGTATCATTCCCCTGCCATGCCCACCAAGTCACACCCCACCCACCAAACCACGCCCACAGAACCAGTAGTAAAAAAAAATTGAATTTCACCACAGACTAGGACCAGTGTTCCCTCTAAGGTGCGCGGGTGAGCGGCCGCGCACGTGGCAACAAAACACCTGCAGGAACATTGACTAGGACACACCCAAATGGATTCTCCCCTTTTGCAAAAGTAAAGGATGGCTCACAACTCAGTGAAAAGCAACAGTTTTGCTTCCAGAATAAGCTAACATCAATAGTTTAAAAAAACAGAGATGAAGGAAAATGAGGTCATGGAAGCCAGGCACACAATCACTAAAGCAGTACAATTTAATCTACTGCTCATTGAAATATCTGTTTTGTATGAGTTACAGGTCATTGAGAAAGCAACTGGAAATTTGTTCTCCAGGCAGCATTATAGAGACCTTATCCTTCTTTTGCACAAATAATTTGATTCTTGTTACTACCACTATTACCACTACTACTTGAGATGGTTTCATTTTGGTTGAATATTTGATTTTTTTTAACCATTTAGTACTGAAAGGAGAATTTAAGCTTAATTATAGGAACGAAATGCTAAATTATGTCCCAAATAGTAGGAATTTGTTGATATCACAAGAATTTTTGAGACTAGCAGACTTGGAATGTGGCAAAGAAGATAGATCCACGTTGTAATTGTATTTGAAGCATATTATGATGCACTTTAAAAATATTCTTTTTTTTGGGGGGGGGATTTTGTCAAATAAAGTAATAAAAATATATTAAAATTACAGGAAAGGAGAGGCTAGCACCAGCAGTGGTATAGATGTAACTAATTTTAGTTATGATTATCTACTGTGTACTCAGCTTGGATGAAAAGAAAGGTCTCAATGCACCTTGTTTAACAAAACACAATACAATATAAACAATAATTTTCCATCTCTTTCTATCATGCCAGTTCCACAAAGCCTTTCTATCACCTGCAACTGAAGTATGCATAATGACACACCCTTTTTTTGCAACATTGCCTAATCACTTCATTTGTACCCTACAATAAAGTTTGTTGTTTGTGTGTTCAGTCTAAATGATTTAAAAAGAAATACATTGAAAGAAAGCAGGAGGAATGGTCACTGACTTCAAAATACTGGCACAAACAATTAAACGGGGTAAATTGTGAGAAAATTGGGAGAAAAATATCCTTATTTTGTAATCTATTGTCAAAGACAATTCTCAAATAAGCCACCTGTATCGCTTTCTTTAGCAGCATTTGGAACAGGAGTCTTCTTGGCTCTGAGGGTAAGTCTATTTTCAATCAGCTGGGTCATGGTTGTCCCAAAGGTAATTTTTTTAACTAGTTACTAACCAGGCGTTGCCTGGGTATTTATAATAAATATCCAAACTAGATGTAAATTCTAACGTTGGATTTTCACCCTTACCCGAGGGAGCTCCCTTGTGGAGTACTGTGAAGCCTTTACCAACTCCACTGCGCTGTACAGAAGTCACTTTACGACAGTACAGTAGAAGCCATTTTAAGGCACAACAGGCTGTATCTTAACAGAACACACACCCCGGGCGGGGGTGTTAGAGGTGTCTCACCCCCACAGTATTTTTTTCCCCAGAGACTATTATTATTATTTATGATTATTATTTATTCAATTTATAAGCCGCCCTATTCCCAAGAGACTCAGAGTAAGTCATCTGTGTTCCAAGCTTAGTTGAAATTGCTCGAGACGTTCCAGAGTTATTCTGGAACACACACACAGCCTAGAGAAACTTGTTGGATGAGAAGCTAAATGTTTTCAGAGGGAAAAAAACCCCCAAGAAATGTGCCTTTGGGCGGGGGTGGGGGAAGCACCTTTGGCCATCTCTTTGGAGATTAGCTCTTATACTCAGATGGGGAGCATATTTGGCTTATTCATTTAGTTTATAGATTTAGATCTTCTCTCATACATTCTGTTTTGCAGCCACCACCCTATGGAAAAACAATCCCCAGAGATAGGGACAGTACCACGTCTCCTAGGGTTTCAGAAAGGTCTTAAAATCTGATTTTGGCCCTAGGCCTGAGTGTAATGTATTGTTGTACTGTGTTTGATTTGATTGTGTGATTTTTAGCTCATTTTAGCCTGGGCTGTCTAGGTAGATTTAGATTTTATCTATTTTTATGGATATTTGTTTTTGTTTTCTATGCTGTCCTATAATAAGGGAGTCCTATAATAAAGGAGGCTATTATACATTTGGACAAACAATTATCATCATCATCATCATCATCATCATCATCATCATCATCATCATCAACAACAACAACAACAACAACCCAAGATGGCAGGAATAGCCAACACTACAGTAGATAGGCTTAAGATACAGAAGGATCTTGACAGACTTGAACATTGGGCACTATCTAACAAAATGAAATTCAATGGTGAAAAAAGTAAGGTTCTACATTTAGGCAAGAAAAATGAAATGCACAGGTACAGTATAGGTGGTACCTTGCTCAATAGTAGTAACTGTGAGAAGGATCTTGGAGTCCTAGTGGACAACCATTTAAATATGAGCCAGCCATGTGCAGCAGTGGCCAAAAAAGCCAACACAGTTCTAGGCTGCATAAACAGAGGGATAGAATCAAGATCACGTGAAGTGTTAATACCACTTTATAATGCCTTGGTAAGGCCACACTTGGAATACGGCATCCAGTTTTGGTCGCCACAATGTAGAAAAGATGTGGAGACTCTAGAAAGAGTGCAGAGAAGAGCAACAAAGATGATTAGGGACCTGGAGGCTAAAACATACAAAGAACATTTGTTGGAATTGGATATGTCTAGTTTAATAAAAAGAAGGACTAGGGGAGACATGATAGCAGTGTTCCAATATCTCAGGGGTTGCCACAAAGAAGAGGGAGTCAAACTATTCTCCAAAGCACCTGAGGGCAGAACAAGAAGCAATGGGTGGAAACGAATCAAGGAGAGAAGCAACTTAGAACTGAGGATAAATTTCCTGACAGAACAATTAATCAGTGGAACAGCTTGCCTTCAGAAGCTGTGAATGCCCCAACACTGGAAGTCTTTAAGAAGATGTTGGATAGCCATTTGTCTGAAATGGTGTAGGCTTTCCTGTCTAGGCAGGGGGTTGGACTAAAAGACCTCAGAGGTCCCTTCCAACTCTGCTATTGTATTGTATTGTATTGTATTGTATTGTATTGTATTGTATTGTATTGTATTAACCCCATCATTATGCCATTTGTTCAGGAGCTCAAAGTAGAATGTGTAATGCTACCTCATCCAATTTTCCTCCAAAATAATATTCTGAGGTAAATTAATCTGAATGACGCAAAGTCATTCAGGGAGCTTCTGTGATTGAGGATAAATTTGAACTTGGATTTTGAACTTGTCAAATACACCACAATAAGAGTGACTAGGTTCTATTGGTCAAAATTCAAGAGTTACTCCTAATTCCTTGTTACCTTTTAATCTCCTTACTTCTGTGCTACTTTTTTTTTTGCTTGCCCTTGAACCTGTAATTTAGATAGTTATCATCTTACATAAGGAACAATGGCTTCTTACAAACATTATCCACTGCAGGCAAGGATTAATAACCTCATTCACAGAGGAATAGAGTGACAGGACTTTTACAGAAATATTTTTTTCATGATTTGATATTATTAGCCTGGTAGTTTTAGATGCTTATTTTTAGAAGGTGAAATAGGTTAGCAACATAAGAAAGCTGAAGGAAAGAGCTGGAAAATATATTTCTGGAAGAAGAATGAGGTCAGGAGCAGTAGGATTCCAAAATGAACTTTTGTGAAGAAAAAAAAAATTAAACAGGCTGTGTGTTTTCCTGCTGAAATCATTAGAGAATTTAAGAACAGAAAATTAAATTAACCCCTGACTGGGTTTCACAATATGTGAAATATATGAAAGAGTGTCTGTGTGTGTCTGTGTGTGTGTGTCTGTGTGTGTTTGTGTGTGTGTGTGTGTGTGTGTGAAAGAGAGAGAGAGAGAGAGAGGGAGGGAGGGAGGGAGGGAGGGAGGGAGGGAGGGAAAGGAAAGAGTGTTTGTGTCTCTATTTTGTGTGTATGTGAGAGAAAGAGAGTTTACCTGCCATTCTGAAATTTGGATAGTTAAAAGCAAGCAGGTCTTAACTTTATATGTAAGATTCAAATATTATCAGACTCGCCAGCATTGATCAATTCTGAACAGGATTCATACCCAACATGGTGTCTGCCACTACTCATTGTTTAAGTGAGGTCTTGTCTCTAACCCCCTCCCTCCCAGTGTGACTGTGATGCTCCTTGACAAAATAGCCACCACATTGTGTCCGAATGTCCATCAAGAGCTCACACTGGCCCAATGTCTGATTTTATCAACATTGACTACCCTGTCCTTGAATGGCTGGGTGGACTGGGCATTGATATTTGAACTACTATAAGTCCATGTATTTGCCATACCCTAAATAAATAAATAAACTATGAGACTTGGCTTTTCAGCTGTTTAATAAAGAGATAAATTGTTATTTACAAGCCTTATAAACGTCCAATCCAACCCAAAGCATCTGCAAAATATTAAAAGGATTTTTAAAAAATATTCAAACCTCCACACGGCTTGATATTTGAATTCATCAGAAGTCGGCATCTGAATATAAGTGCAGTTCTGAAAAAGTACTGAATTTGTTTCATTAAAATGCTCACATTACAAAAAAAATGGTTGAAGAATATAGGCTTTTTTCAGCTCCCAGTGAATGCTAATATGCAGCCATTATTTTTGAAGCACAAGTTTCATTAAGGAATACTTAAGAATCGAGAAATTCATTTCTACCTAAACTATATCTCAAAGAGAGGGAAACATAAGGAGAGATAGAGAGACAGAAAAGGAAACAGCTTTCATTTTGTTTCTTAAACATAGATACTTATTTAACTAACACTAGACTACATGGGGAAACAGATATAGTGACAACATGTGAAGATTCCCCCCCCCCCATTTGTCTTGAGAGAGAGATACAGAGAGAGGGGGGGGACACAGACAGAGACAGAAAAAAAAGAGAGAGAGAAAGAGTGAGAGACCGACAGAAAGAGAGACACACACAGAGACAGAAAGAGAGAGAGAGAAACATAAAGAGAGAGAGAGACATACACAGAGAGACACAGAGAGACAGAGAGACAGACAGAAAGAGAGAGACACAGAGAGAGAGACAGACAGACAGACAGAGACAGAGAGACAGAAAGAGAGAGAGACAGAGGGAGAGCCAGAAAGAGACACAGAGACAGAGAGAGAGACACACACACACAGAGAGAAAGAGAGAAACAGAAAGAGAGAAACACACAGAGAGAGACACAGAGAGAGACACAGAGAGAGACAGAAAGAGAGACAGAGAGAAAGAGAGACACAGAGAGAGAAAGAAAGAGACAGACAGACAGAAAGAGAGAGAGACAGACAGAGAGAGAAAGAAAGAGACAGACAGACAGAAAGAAAGAGAGACAGACAGACAGACAGAAAGAGAGAGAGACAGACAGACAGAAAGAGAAAGACAGACAGACAGAAAGAGAGAGACAGAGAGAGAGAGACAGAAAGAGAGAGGGAGACAGAGAGGGGGGAGAGACAGACAGAAAGAGAGAGACACACACAGAGAGAGAGACAGAGACGGAAAGAGAGAGTTAGAGAAACAGAAAGAGAGAGACACACACAGACACAGAAAGACAGGCAGAAAGAGAGAGACAGAGAGAGAGAGAAAGAGAGAGAGACAGACAGACAGAGACAGAGGGAGGGAGAGACAGAGAGATTTCTCAAGCTCATTGGGGCTGAGAAGAATTGTTACAAAACTGAGTTTCCTGAAAAAGACCACTAGACTCCCAAACAACTGGGGAAAAAATGATCTAGTAAAAAGAAAAACCAAAAGAGCAACATGCAAAGAAAAGAAAATACAACACCCCCAGGAGCAAAACAAATTAAAGTTTAATTTGTGTGCAGTGTTTAATAGACTGTTAAATTGGCCATGCCCACCTAGTCACATGACCTAGCCATGCCCACCCAGTCACGTGACCACCTAGCCACACCCACCCAGCTGGTCCAGCCCCCCCCCAAAGAGTCTGAGGGACCATGAATTGACCCCTTGTTTAAAAAGTTGGAAAACCCCTGGTCTTATTAATCAAATCGCTTGAATGCAAAGAAATGGGATTTATTTAATCCAGCCTTTATTATTTTTATAAATAACTCAAGAACAATGAACATATCCAACACTCTTTCCTTCTCCTATTGTTCCCACAACAATACAGTGAAGTAAGTTGGGCTGAAAGAGAGTGACTAGCCCAAAGCACCCAGTCACCTTCCATGCCTGATGTAGGACTAGAATTCACAATCTCCTAGATTCTAGCTTGGTGCCTTAATCACCAGACCAAACTGGATCTGGACCAGTGGTGGGATTCAGCCAGCCCACACCTATTCGGGAGAACCGGTTGTTAACTTTCTAAGCAGTTCAGAGAAGCAGTTGTTGGAAGAAATCTTTTGTTTTTTTCCACTTTACAGGGCTCATCCTATAAGGAAGGCAGGAAGGAAACATTCTGGTGTTGTTTCTAGCCGAATCTTTATTGCCCTGCTTACAGAAACTGCCTCTCTGGTTAACCCTTACTACATTGTAACAGCTAAGGCGAAGCGCCCATCGACGTGAGTGACGTTGAGTTGGCCACACCCACTAAGTCACATGACTACCGAGCCATGCCTTCCCAACTGGTCATTAGGGCAGAGAACCGGTTGTTAAATTATTTGCATCCCACCACTGGTTATCGCCCTCCCAGAGGCTCGATGAAAGTCTCCGGACCATGGGGAAGGCAACCCCCCCCTGCCGTGGTGCAGGAGGCCAACTAGACCACGCCCACCATGGCCACACCCACCCAGCAACCGGGAAGAGAACCTGTTCTTGAAATTTTTGAAGCCCACCCCTTATCTGGACAGAGGCAGTTTGAATGGATATCTAGCAGAACTAGAACACAATCTCCCAGTTAACACTAAAAGGCAAAATTCCTGATGACCCAATTTATGAATGGAGACCATATAATCTGCTTCAGCCAACTTTATCTGACCAGTGCTGAGGATAGAATATAAAGTTCTGCCTACTTAAGGAGGGTGCAAACAATTTTTATATAGATGTATTAATAAATAATGTCCAGTAAAGATGTCAAATGCCAATCTTCGACAACATAGGTTAGCTTTTCTGCTTATAATGAGAATTCACAGTTAATTAAGCAGGGGTTGGTACAAGTCAGTTTTTGTGCTTGGTTACTTCCTAGTTCCCATTTAAACATAGAAGTGCTGATTGAAGATAACTCTTGAGCCAGCATCTGCAAATGCCTAAACAAGCTATAAAGGAGACTTACTTAACTTCAGGGGCCTTGGTGATTTTAAGGTCTTGGTCCTTGGTATTTGCTTTCCTTCTACATCCCTTCATTTCACCTTGGATATCGACTCACATCTTCTCTATTTTCTCAAAGCACCAAGAACCAATCTTTGGTTAATGGCTATCTATTCCATAGCAATAGGATCTGTTCCACTGTATAGTTTTCTATACTGCTAAGTCCTTACTTCTGAGCCGAGGTGGCACAGTGGTTAGGGTGCAGTACCGCAGACCACTTCAGCTGACTGTTATCTGCAGTTCAGCGGTTCTAATCTCACCGGAAGGTTGACTCAGCCTTCCATCCTTGGGAGCTGGGTGAAATGAGGACCCAGACTGTGGGGGTGATATGCTGACTCTGTAAACCGCTTAGAGGGGGCTGAAAGCCCTATGAAGCGGTATATAAGTTTAACTGCTATTGCTATTGCTAGGTATTCTATGTAGCAATACATAGCAATAGCACTTAGATTTATATACCACTTTACAGCCCTCTCTAAGCGGTTTACAGAATCAGTATAGTGCTGCCAAGAATCTGGGTCCTCATTTTACCCACCTCAGGAGGATGGAAGGCTGAGTCAACTTTGAGCCTGGTGAGATGTGAACTGCCAAATTGCAGGCAGGCAGCAGGCAGCAGAAGTAGCCTGCAGTATTGAACTCTAACCACCGCGCCACTTTGGATCTAAAGTCCTATTTGGTGTCAGTGTCTCAACTCTTGCATTAATCTTTTCTTTTGATGAGGATTAAAAACAACTCATAGTTTCTTCCAAACATTACCAAAAAGCTAGTTTAAAAGTCCTCCAGTGATCTGACTAGTGATAGTTCCATGACTAGCTTCATTAAGTGAAATGTACAGCGTCTTTCTCCCAGCTTTGAACTGGACCTGGATTTTTCTCTCAACACTTCCGAGTGGGAGGCGAGCACCTTCCCCACTAGGACACCACACTGCTCAAACTGACAGATACCATAAGGGTGGAAAAATAGCAATATCTTGTCAATATAAGAGCTCTAAAACCTATTTGGCTTTCAGTACTTTTTATACCCGTGGCTCTCCAGAATATTTCCTATGTTAAGCATACCAAATACCATTGATTGGCACATTTTCAGTTTGTGCTTTTCTGTCCCATTCTTTCCTTTGTCTTTTCCTGACTTCTGTCTCCCACTGACCTAATTTTCTATGCCGAGCTTCCGTGCAATTTCTCCCTTAACATTATTTTGCTAGCTTTAAAAGGTCAGCTTGTTTTCTCTTATCGGTGGATTCACCATTGTGAATTCAGTCTGTAAAGGCCAGATTATAATGCTGTTCTTTTCAACTGCAGATCTCCATCCTTATTTGTAACTGAGTAAACTTGCATCAACAAATTCAACCCCATGCCTCTTTCTGACTGCGTGACTAAAACTTCATAAATTGGGAATCTAAATCTGGAACCGTACAGTGCATTCTTAACATGTAAAAAAAAAAAGGTCTCTTCAATATTCCATCTGCACTTTATTACCGTATCCATTGCAAACTTTACTTGTATGATTGAATTGAATTGAATTTATTATATTTCTATGCTGCCCTTTTCCCAGAAGGGACTCAGGGCGGCTCACAACCCAAGTCAGGGGGGGGGGAATAGGGGATACAAATAGGGAAAAAAGACATAGACAAACAATACCACAATTTTTAAAAACAACTCACGAGCGGGGACAGGAACTCATCAGCCCCAGGCCTGTTGGAACAGCCAGGTTTTAAGGGCTTTGCGGAAAGCCTGGAGGATGGTGAGGGTCCGAATCTCCACGGGGAGCTCGTTCCAGAGGGCCGGAGCAGCCACAGAGAAGGCCCTCCTCCGGGTGGTCACCAGTCGGCATTGGCCAGTGGATGGTATTCGGAGGAGGCCTAATCTGTGGGATCTAATCGGTCTATTGGAGGTAATTGGCAGCAGGCGGTCTCTCAAGTACCCAGGTCCAATACCATGAAGGGCTTTATAAGTGACGACTAGCGCCTTGAAGCGTATCCGAAGACCAATAGGCAGCCAGTGCAGCTCGCGGAGGATAGGTGTAACGTGGGTGTACCGAGGTGCACCCACAATCGCTCTCGCGGCCGCATTCTGGACAAGCTGAAGTCTCCGAATGCTCTTCAAGGGCTGCCCCATGTAGAGCACACTGCAGTAGTGTGATCTGTACTTTGAAACTTATATGAAGATCAACAACGTTTTTTAAAAAAACTTTTAAATGTTGAAGCAGGTACATCACTGTTCATGCATGACCATGCCAAAGGTGCTTTTTCAGGAAGCAACTGGACTTCCTTGTTTTTTCTTCAAAGATGTTTCGCTTCTCATCCAACAAGCTTCTTTAGCTCTGATAGGATAGTGGGGGATGAAAGGATTTATATTCCTAGCAGACAGCTGGTCATTTGCATCCTTTTAGAGGATTGTTGAAGCACTTGGAGGTTCATCTGTGTCCTCAGAGTCACCTGAGTGATGCTCCTGGTTCCTGTAATCTGCATTTTTCCCTCTGAAAATCCATTCCTACTCCCACACCATTCAAAGGATGTTCATCCCAAATTGTATAGCTAAAAAGTCTGTACTACAGACTTTCAGTTCTCTGCAACTGGGCAGAGAACCCCTTGCTAAAATTTTTTGAAGCCCATCCCTTCTGTACACCCCTTGTGTATATGTCTTTGGATGGAGGTGGAAAGCATATGCTCTGAGGCTAAAAGATCCTCACCACTTTTCCCAGTGGTAAAAATGACTGATAGGTATACAACGATGACAACATCTATAACATAGGATGATTTTAACTGCTCCCATTCAGCTGAGTTTTGTGCATTGATCCTCCTCCCATCCAGCTGCCAGGACAGAACAGATGAAGTCTCGAAGTTCAGATGAAGTTGTAGGTTGGACTATAAGACCTCCAAGGTCCTTTCCAACTCCACCTATTTTATTTTCCTAGATGGGGCCAGGAAATACAGGGCTCCTCTAGGCACTTCAGCTCCGTGTTCTTAATTTTTGTTCTCCCAAAAGCAACCGGGAATCAGAAAAAAAAGAACGTAATAGATGGACAGATCCTCCTGACACCATCCCAAATTCAATCTAGCTGCCAAAAATTTTGAAACCTTGAAAAAAAAAGAAATTGTAGGAAATGCCATCTTATTTTGGGATCGTGGCCATAACCAGTGTGAGTCAGTGATTAAGCATTCTCAGGAGACAGGATTAAGAAGCACACTGACTTGGTGAGACATGTCATACAAACAGAACAGGAAAATGTGTTTATATGTGATGGTGGCATAAATGTACTGATATACCCCATTTTTAATAATGCAACTGTAGAGGAGCCTTCCTTTCTGGATCTCTATTTTTAGTTTCTACCTATACTTGCTACACTGAACTTAATAGGAGGCTACTATTTTCTCCGAATGTTTCCTTCGCTATAAAATAAGGTTTCCTTTTCATACTTTTCTCAGAGCACTTTAGGAGTTTGACCTTATTTTTTAAGTTCACTGCATTGCTGCAAGTTGGCAGAAAATATTTGTGTTTCTTTTACTGTAGTACCACAAATCTCTTTTTCATTCTGCAGGCTCTCTGGCTGCTCCTACTTCTAGTTCTGAAAAATCTCTTTGGGTGCCTTTGCTGAACAAAGTTGGGAAGCAGAAAAGTTACAGAACTCTGAGAGATAACCATCTAACAAAAGATAGCATTTTGTCGTTGTTGTCTTGTCTTGCCATAACTATGGACATTTCAGAAATGGGGTCCTTTGGATTGGAGAAGGGTGTATTCTCTATGAAACCACACAAGAATTATAATGGAAAGTGAAACAAAAGAATGTGACACTAATAAATCCAGACATTGTTGAGGTATCAACTTACGTAGTTCAGCACATGCTTAACATCTGAATCTTTATAAGGTATTAAACATACAGGATCCAATTTGGGTTGGTCACCTGGGGCAGAGGTTTTGTGCCTGCTCATCCGACGATCTTAGATTGTTGTGCCTGCTCGTCTAAGATTGTTAGACGAGCAGGCACAAAAACAGCCAGAGAAGGGATTGAAGCATGGGAAATGGGCTCTTATTAGGAGGGCTGAATTTACCACTATCTTATCAAGTACTTAGGAGGCGAGGGCTTGGCAGCACAAGGAAGCAACAGCCAATGACTTAACAGCCAGCCATCAACACCTCAATCAACAGCTAAAAAGGAATACATAACAAGCATCATATAAATATCACACATAGAATAGCCCAAAGCATACACTCTGCTAGAGAGAGGTTCTCTGAGGAATGGGCTTCAGTATGAGTCTGGAAGCTTGGAATACTAAACCTCTGGTTCCGTTATCCTTCATTCGTGCTATTAAACATATCTAAGTCAGGGATAGGTTCCTGAACCAGTTAGTACCAGTTTGCTGCACGCACACTGCCTGTTTCCCGCTCCTGCTCCCACTCTTGCGCCCCCTCTCTTTCTCTTTCTCTTTCTCTTTTTGCCTGTTGACAGAGAAATATTTTCCCAATACTTAAAAATAAATGAACCTGCAAACAAACCTTGGTTCCTAATTCAGGATTTCTCCCTCTACCTTTCCCACTTTCCCACTCTTTCTTTTTCTGCCTGTTGACAGGGAAACATTTTCCCAATACTTAAAAATAACCAATTTCATTGTATTTATTTTGTACAATGACAATAAAGGCTACATATAAAAATGAGGTTGCAAACCAGTAGTGGGTTTCAAATTTTTTTAGAACTTCTTCTGTAGGTGTGACCTGCTTTGTGGGAGTGGCTTGCCGGCCATGTGATTGGGTGGGAGTCTCTTGCCGGCCATGTGATAAAATGTGGTGAAACTCACTTAACAATGCTCTTGCTTAGCAACCAAAATGTTGGCTCAGAAACTCTGGCATTTGAAGCACGCGTCTTAAAGCTGTCAAGTTACAAGACCTTTGCACCCCTAACCCTTTAGAAAAAAAAACCCGGGGTGTTCAAACTTGACAGCTTTAAGATTGGTGGACTTCAACTCCCAGAATTCCTCCTCTCGCTCTTCATCTTGATGATGTGCGGACGGGCGGGAGGAGGGAGCTGGAACTGGTTCTAAACGACACTGTAGATTTGTGGAACGTCTTTTATAGAAGAGGTTAGAACTGGCAGGAACCCACCCCTGTTGCAAACAAACCCTGGATCCTAATTCAGGATTTCTCCCTCTCCCTTTCCCTCTTTCCCTCTCCCTCTCTCTTTCTCTTTCTGCCTGTTGATAGAGAAACATTTCCCCAATACTTAAAAATCAATGATGTTACAAACAAACCCTGGATCCTAATTCAGGATTTCTCCCTCTTCCTCCCTCTTTCTCTTTCTGCAAGTTGCTAGAAAAACACATATACAGCATGCTCGTATATAGACTTTCCAGATACAACAGAATAGCCTGAAGTGCACTTATGTGTTTTTATTTACATGTTTGGTCTTTTCACGAATTGGCTTCTGTCTTCAGTTTTTTTCTGCCTCCAAAATATTTGCTTCCCATTCTTCCAAAGAGCCATTAAGGCATCTTTACACATTCCAAAGTGTAGCTGTAAAATATGGAAATTTATAGCGTTTCCAGTCTCTACTCCATCTATCATCCTCTTAGAAGGCATCTCTCAGAAAGAGAAGCAATATCCTAAGGAAACTAATGAAACCTCTGTGGCTGGATAATTGCATTCTTGGAGAATACTTGTGTTTGGAAGAGATGCCATAAGCAGCAACAATTCACAAAATTGCTCTCAAAATTGTCCTCACTGAGTGTAAATAAATTATAGATCATTAAGAGCAATAAGATGGAAATCTATTTTGCTGTCGTTAAAACCAATTTGCACGTTTTTTTGAAAGTCTCAAGACAGTACGGTTGTTAATTAAAAAATATATTTAAAAAGAATCCAGCAAGGGGAAACATGTCATAACAAAAATTTATGCACTCAGAGACATCTTGCAGCAATTATCACTCTTCTTCTTATTTTTTTTAAAAAAAAGATAATATGCTTCTCTAATAGCTGCTAGAGTAGAAACAGATTTGAAGAAAGAGACAAAATAGAAGCGGTGTAAATTGCATAAATAAATTAGGGGTTTGTAATGTAAATAATTAACTGCTGTATGTGTGGCAGGACAAATAGCTAGGACTATAGGAAAGAGGAATTTTATATTATCATTCTGCTAGCGGAATAAAAACATCTCTTAATTTTCTGTTTTCACTGACCTGCACAGAACCTTTCCCTCTTCTCAATGGTTCCACTAAAATAATTTTATCTCAATGACAGAAAAAAAGGGGGGATGGATTAAATCCTCTCCAGTGTACTCCTCTTATAAACAGACACTTATGGATGTCATATAATTGAAAATTAAGTATTGCCTTGTATGAGCAAGCATGTGAAACAGAAAACATGATTTCCAAGCTAAATACTCTTAAAGGATGTAATCTCATTTCCTTTTAAATTTCTAAGCAGCAAAGAGAGAATAAAGTATTCTATTCTATTCTATTCTATTCTATTCTATTCTATTCTATTCTATTCTATTCTATTCTATTCTATTCTATTCCTTCCTAAAAAGGAAGGAATCATTTCAGGCATCACAAATTAAAGATATTTAATGATATGCTATTACAAACTGGTAATGTGGCTCCCTGGCCCAACAAACAAATAAACAATGAAAAATAATTGTTTACAAGCCAGGTATATTAAGAAGAATGGAGTTTAAAACTAGCACAGACTGAAACATGCATGTGCACGCATGCAAACACACAAAGACAGGCAAAAAAATCCTCAGAGTTTTGTCTTGGCAACGAGGTTCAATGTCGAGTGAGTGCAGAGATTCAAAACTTTAGGATCCTATTTCAGATTAGAAATGACAAAAGATATCTTCTGAACAAGGAGTCCTCAAACTTTTTAAACAGGGGGCTGATTCACAGTCCCTCAGGCTGGTGAGGGGCCAGACCGGCTGGGTGGGTGGGACTAGGTGGTCATGTGACTGGGTGGGCATGGCTAGGTGGTCACATGACTGTGTGTGTGTGGCCAATTTAGCAGTCCATTTTGCCTTTATCCTTGCTGTACTTGCCCCTCCCCTACTCACCCACTGGCCCTGGATCATATGGCTGTGAAAAACATCCTGAAAGGCTGTTTTTAAAGCATTTTAAAGCGTTTTTAAAAACTTTTAAAGCACTACTTTGGCAGCAGAGCTGCTTTTCAAGCCAGCAGAAGCCCCTCCACTACTCACCCACCAGCCCTGGATCACATGGCTGCACTGGCGAGATCACCCTCAGTCAGCCGGTCTCCCCAGCACCCTTTGGCCTTACCTTCGGCAGCAGTGGTGTGATCAGAAGTGCAGCTCAACCGGTTAAAAAATTAACCAGAAGTGCTGCTGGAGTTGATGCTCACTGGAAGATAACAACAATGGTGAAGGGCAGGGCTGAATCCCACCACTCCGCTGGCCTGATACTTTGCATTGGTGGGCCATACGCGGCCTGTGGGATGTAGTTTGAGGACTGGTGCCCTGAACTGATGGATTGTCCTTTCTTTGGGTAATAAAACAACAGTCTATGTCAGCGATGGTGAACCTTTTTTGGCTCACGTGCCATAAGCGGGGGAAGCACAGGTGGGGTCATGCGCAGGTGTGCTGCACCCATAATGCAATGCGCGATGCCCCCAGTGAGCATGCATGCGTGGCTTCAGGAGCCTCCGGAGCGCAAAAACCCGGACCTATGGGCAAACCAAAATTTCGAGAACAGACTTCCGGTTTGCTTGTAAAGCTGGTTTAAGCCCCCCTGAAGGCTCCGGATGACAAAAAAATGACCCTACAAGGAAACCATAAGTCACTTCTAACAAAAGCTCCTGAAGCCTCCAGAGGGCCTCGGGGGGGGGGGGAGTCTGTTTTCACCCTCCCTAGGCTCCTATAAAGCCTCTGGAGCCTGGGGAGGGCAAAAAGTGGCTTTAAAAAAGGCTGAAATCAGCTGGCCAGTGCGCATATGCGCGGTGGCCAACTGACAGGGCAACACCTGGCGTGCCCTGACAAATGGCTCTGCGTGCCACAGGTTCGCCATCTCGGGTCTATGTGTTTGAATGCATATGTGTGTCAAAATCAGTAGGATGGTAGATGGATTGAAACAATGCAAGTCCCTTCCCCTTTGAGTGTGCATCCCATGCAGATTCAAAAAGGTTGGGGCTTGGATTGTGACTTTCTTTTCATCCTCTTCCCAATATTGCAATTTTTACTTTGCTACTGGAATTGGATTAAAAAAAATAAGCTTTTCAAGTTTTGCTGTTCTTTCCATGGATGTTTATAATAAACAATGGTGAAATCGACCTGATGAACATACGTACATCATGGTGTCACCATACAAAAATTGTGTCATCTCCATGATTATAATTTGTTCCTTCTTTATGCCTGCCATGAATGCTTATGGCTGTGATATATTAGCAAAGAGAATGCCAGAAAATAAAGAAAGTAATTTACTAGACTACAGTGGTACTCATTGTTAATTGGTCCCAGGAGGGGCGATGAGTACCAAAATGATGAGTACTAAACAAATTTTTCCCATAAGGACTAATGTAGTAAGTCATAAGGCAGCCAATACCAACTAGTTGTAGCTTGTGCATTGAGAACCAAACAAACAATGAATACTGAGACAAAAATTTTCACGTCAACATGTATTGAATACCAAATTCTATGAGTTTCAAAAGAATTGATTACCAAGATACCACTGTACTTGTTAATTTGATCTGGTGGTTAAGGCACATGCTAGAATCCAGGAGACTGAGAGTTCTAGTTCTATTTCAGGCATGAAAGCCAACTAGGTGCCTTAGGGCAAGTCACTCTCTCTCAGTCTCAGTCATCTCACAGGACTGTTGCTGTGGGGAAATAGATGGAGGAAGGAATATTAGTTATGTGGAGTCTTTGCTCTCTTAGCTTACTTGCTTTATTGCAGACATTTCATTACCCAACTAGGGAACAAGTTCAGTGTTGAAGGGAATGGAGTTTGCTCTCTGTTTATATATTGTGGCTTCCCTCTCAGTGTTGATGGGAGTGCTGCTTTCTTCTTGGCAATTGCTTGATTAGGCTGTTATTTACTGTTTGATTACTTCTCTCAGTTGGTGGTACCTTGATTGGGGCATTGTTTACTGCTTGATTGTTGGTCTGGAATTAATTCTAATATTAATTCCTGCTTATCTGGGTGTTGATTGCTGTCAATGAGGTATTTTTGTCTTTTTTTGTTTCCTTTTTAGCTTTTTGATTGTGTCTTTTGAAAGGTATGTAAATGTTGTTTATCTCTATGTGCCTGCTGATGCCTGATTTATCAAAGTGCTGGGCTCCAGGAATCCTTTAGCATTTTTTGGGCCAGGTCCAAGAGAATGGGGGATATAAAATTTTCAATAGAAAATTCAATACAGTTTTTAAAAATACAATGGTTCTGTTTAGATTGAGCAAATTACAAATTCAGTGCAAGGGGAAAAAAAGTAAAGTACAGAGAGGACAAGACTGTTCTTGCAAGTCAATCAAAAGTATTCCACTCTAACTAGTTCAGAAAATGAATGTTTTGAATGCACCAACAGAGAACCAAAGTTTATGGGCCAGATCACAGGTGGCTATCCTACTACGAGGTTTAGAAAAATCTTTTAGGTAGCACAAAATAACAGCTGCTGAGGGTCAGCCAGCTAAGAGACAGACAGTTCCTGGGTAAAGGCAGGAATGTGAAATAGGCAAGGGGGAAAAAAATGAAAAACCCAAAGCAGAACTTGGGATATTGGGGTTAAAGAATGAAAATCTGTTTTACTGTAAGTGTGACATTCAATGTAATGAAGAACTTCTAAAGAAACTTGTGAAGCAAAGGACCAGCGTAGAATTTAGCTGTGGTGTTTTTTTGTTGTTTTTTTGTCCTTTCACTTTTATCTTTTCGCATTTGGCCAATTTAAAATGGAAGCTGGAAAAACAAAAACCACCAGCACAAACCATCCTCCCCAGCTGTTAGATGTGACCCTTGAAGGTTATATTGATCGCTTGTCATTTACTGAAAACTGTTTTTAAAGTTATCTTGCTAACTTCTTACGATGTTCAGCATGTAAGTGAAGAACACTTGCAATATTTACTGCAAATTTGATAAATGATGCAAGAGGAGGCTGAAATCGGCAGCAACAGAGTCTTACTCCAAAAGTGAAATTTTTGGAATGAAATTTCAAATACTAGCTATTCTGATTTTTTTTTAACTTTGTTCTTGACCTTTCTTGGAAGGCTTTGAACCATTTAGAAACACTTTTCATGGGGAATTTGGTTTCTTGCTACTGTTGAATATAGCGATAGCAATAGCACTTAGACTTATATACTGCTTCATAGTGCTTTCACAGTGGTTTAGAGAGTCAGCCTATTGCCCCCAACAATCTGGGTCCTCATTTTACCCACCTCAGAAGGATGGAAGGCTGAGTCAACCTGGAACCTGGTGAGATTTGAACTGCCGAACTGCAACTAGCAGTCAGCTGAAGTAGCCTGCAGTAGTGCACTCTTAACCACTGCGCCACCTCGGCTCAATATCAACATATCAACAATATCAACATTGTAAGATAAGCTTTTTTTTAAAAAAAAAAAAATCTCTCTGCCACTAGCTAGAGGCATCTATGTCATAGTTTAAATTAAGGATCTTCCCTGTTTCTCAGCTAATCATGGCAGAAATATGAACTGGCGACAGTTTTTCTTCTTCTGCCATGTCCTCATGACCATGCTTTCATCTTGACAGAGTAATGTTTTGTTACAGCTCTAACTAAACTTTATTTAAAGGTCTACTGAGCTAGAGCCGAACTAGTGTTTGTGACTGAGTGTACATATATGCATTTTTATGAAGCTTCAATCATGAACTTTGGCATTGCTGTTACTAAACTCAGAATTCTACATAAAGATATGGATTGAGAGTTCATAATGCTTAAGAAACATTCCAACGATCTCAAGGAGTCCAATTTAAATATGTCAAAAATATAAATAAGTCAATTACTAGAGATGTCAATTTCTCCATAAACAAATCCACGAAACTTTCTGGAATCCAGCTTAATTTCTGTAAAAGTTGATGTGCAACATTGGCACTTGAAGCTGATTTGTAAAGCAAAGATACTTTATATTCTTTATACTGAGAGTATTTTGGTCTCCTTTACTTTGCAAGCCAATTTTACACTATCCTGGATATCAGGCATCAATTCAGGCTAATCATTAATCCTGTTTTCTGGATTAATCTGAATCTGGGAATTTTAGATACAGCCTTTGTTTTAAATACATCAGATTTACTAGAATCTCAAGTCTGGGAGGGGGGGGAGAGAAAACCTCTTACTATGGATAGAGAATCAAATAGTTTGTTTTAATATGTGCTTACAAATTTGGATTTTGTGATGCACACAATGAATTAAATACAATTTGAAAAATTCAACAAAGATAGCATTCAAAAACAAAAGTAATCATTTTGCCCCAATAAAAGAGAAGAGATGTGGATGAAAACAATTATGTATCCCTATTTTTAAATCAATCAACTACAATTCAGAATATCTTTTTCAGAATATGAAGATCATACAGATAAAATGTTAAAATCCTATTAGAAAAGTACAGCAGAAATTATTCCAAACATATTTTTGGTAGCTATTATTAGAGAGCAAATTTGTGAAGTTCCCAATACCAAAGCATAAATAAAACAGAAACTATTTCAACCTGAAATGTATTGAGTTTAGTTTTTATATCAAACAATCAAGATGACATTAATTTTTCCACATCAAAATAGTATCGCTAAATTTAACAGATTCAAAGCTGAAATATTATGTACTATATGTAGGGGCTGAAGCTGTTTTAACATTTAAAAAAAACTATTTTATTTTTTGCTTGGGGAATTTAATATATTGCTGCCTTCATTATGGCACCATTTATATGCCCTGAATGCCAAATAGCTTTAGTGAAGGACTTTATCTAAGCTATTGCAAAATTATTTATAAAAACAATTGCTTGTAGAAATGGGCATTTATTTTATTAAATTCAATTACCCACAGTAAAGGGCTTGTTTTCAGTAAACAGCACAAGTCTTATTTGCAAGAGAGAATTAATTGGCATTCAGGTGTTTTCAGGCTGACAAGGAAAATACTACACACAAGGGTACTGAGAGACTCAGCTTCCATTAGTAGCAGAAAGGGTTTGCAGCATTAATCCTAATTTAATCAAAACACATAATCATGTGTAAAAACAAAGGCGAAAGATTTAACTCTTTTGATATGATACAGGGTTTAGTATACAGAAGTAGTTTATTTTCAAGTCTTTAGTTCTGGAGACAAGTATGGGACTTTGATCTTGCAGTTGTGACTGTGGTATTAATTCTTCTGACACCCCTGAGAGTACTATATCACGACGGAAGCAGAACACCACAGCAACAAATAAAGGGAATTAATTTTATTTTTACTTAATTTTATTTGATGCATTTGTGACTTCAACAGAAGAGAATATATGCAGGTCTGATCGTGTTTGCTTACATTACGCAACTACGTTACATCAACAACACTGATTATGTTATATAGCTGGGTGGCGAAATGTCCACAAGCAATCAACGAAGCTCGGAGAGCATCAAGAATGCACCTTTTTTTCTGCATTTAACAACTTTTAGGCAGGCGTGTGTTTGTATATGTGTGCCTTTGAGTCAGTGTTGACTCCAGATGAGTGCCTGGACTACCACTAATAATACTATTAGCGTTAAGCTGAATGCTTCATTCTCCAACGCTCAATATTTGTTTGTAGCCATTACTCATTTCCTTTTAATGACTCCATAATCCAGTGGTAAAATTCAAATTTTTTAATTGCCAGTGTTAGGTTAGCTCCCCTTTCGGAGACCGAGTACGTTCAGTGAAGTGTTGTGAGAGTTGTTTTGGAGAATACACAAACCAGCATACAGAGACACTGCAGCTTAAATAGGCTTTTACTTTCATGGAAATAGAGGTATCAGAGTCCATCAAACAGTCCAAGTCATACATGGATAATTCAGTCAGTCATCAATGTCTTTCAGCTAAGGGATAATCCAAATAACATAGTCCAGTAACATATAATCAGTCCAGTAATCAAGGTTTGCTAACAGTTGCAAAACTTACAATAGCTCACGGCACTCACAGATCAGCCCAGCATCTAACAAACACAGAGAGAGAGAGCTAACAGACATTCTGGCTCCCTCTTATGGCCGATTGAGGAAACAGCACCCAATCACATTTTACAGTATGATTTAAAGAAATAGGTACGGCATTGTTACATGAGTTATATATTGCCAACCCAACCGTTAGATTATATTCCTAACAGCCAGTTCTGTGGGCGTGGCTTGGAGGGCATGGCAGAGGGAAGGATACTGCAAAATCTCCATTCCCACCCCATCTGGGGCCAGCCAGAGGTGGTATTGTCAGTTCTCTAAACTGCTCAAAATTTCCGCTACCGGTTTCCAGAACCTGCTGAATTTCACCTCTGCCATAATCCCTTTTGGGGTGGAGTCTGGGCAACTGAATGGAGCAGAGTGTTTACTGGCTGGATGCCTTTCCTGTCCCCAATGTGGAATTTTATTCAGCAAATAAATTCACATTGTGCCCAGAGAGAAATATCTGCCTCTACCTAGGATGGTACTCACAGCCCCCTGATTGTGAGGTGAGAGCGCCACCTCTAGGCCACCCCACTACTTGTTTGTAGTCATTACTAAAAGAAGAAAATGCTGATGTAATAATGAGGAGGAGGAGAACCTTCATGACTTGCCAAGTTTTCTTCTAAATACCTCCAACCATAAAATGCATTAAAAAGATTTTCCCTTAGGAACAGTTTGGGATTTTGCCAGGAAAGGAGAAAAGGGAATAACTGAAACAACAGCTACTCCAGCAATGCCAACAAGTAGTTATCTTTCCTACTGGATCTTGAGATAATAGAAAGGGAGGCCTCTGTTATAAATTGCATAGATTATTCCCAATTCAGGCACATCCTGGCACAGCAAATATCACACCTGCAAAAATACCCAACTCCTGTGTTTTCTCTATTTGTCCTTCCATGAGCTTATGGGAAAATATATTGCTGCTCTGGTTAAAAAAATGAAGCTCGTAACACATCTTCTCCTTGGCTTTAACTGAAGTATACCATAAAGCACCCACAGTGTGGGATACACGAATGCAATAGCATTCACAATCAGGGATAAAACCAGAGGTGAGGCTGACTTATTATCTCAGAACTCAGTTGGCCTATTAGTTTTCCAGAAATCCAATGCACACTTCAAATGCTCAGTCGATACAAATGAAAATTACCTTTCAAAACCTATTTACTAAGAGATGCCAAATGCTGCCTCTGCTCCACAGAGAGGGGGATATTATTCCCATAGTAAGAGGAGAAGTGTGTCATATTTAAGGAGCAATGTGTACTTGGTTCATAGATTTCGAAACAAACCTTATAAGTGCAAGGATGGGATTGAATTTTTTTTAGCAACCAGTTCTCTGCCAGGTTGCTGGGCGGGCGTGGCCATGGGGGCATGGCCTCATCAGCTTCCTGTACCATAGCAGAGGTGGGGAGGTGTTTTCATCCTCCACAGTCTCAGGAGGCTTTCTTCGAGCCTCTGGGAGGGTGAAAACATCTTCCCCCCAGGCTCTGGAGGCCCTCTGGAGGCGAGAAAAGGGCCCGTTCCCAGACTCCCAGTACTTCCGGTGGGCCCATTTTTTGCCCTCCCAGAGCCTCCATGCGGGCCCTGTACTTATCTGGCATCCAAAACGGGCTGTGTGGAGACTTCTGGGAGGGGCAAGGTGGGGTAGGCAGGGTCAACCAGTCCTTGTTATCATCTGGTCTAACCCAAACAGATCAGAACTGGCTGAATCCCACCCCTGTATAAGAGGTATAGTTCAAATGACTGACTAATGTGGTGGTATTAAAAACAGTATGCATATTGCATCAAATGCTGTACCAGAATTTCCTTGCCCTTTCTTCAGTATGTTCTGGTTCCCTCCCTCCCTCCCTCCCTCCCTCCAGGTTACATTTGTGTATGAAAGATTTTAAGCCAGTTTTGGCACCAGGGCAACTGCCTGGACTGGTTCCTGCAGTTTTCTTGATGAGGCTTTTCAAAACCTTTCCATTGTCTCCTTTCTAGGGTTGTGAGAATGACAATGAGTCACTCAGTTGGCTTTGTGTCTAAAGTGGCCCTTCAGCTTCTAGCCTGGTGCCTTAAACACTACAACTGTGAGGTGAGGGGAGTAAGAAGGAGGGTCTGGCAAAGTATTAGGTTACCAGCAGCCAAAGTTTGTGACTGACTTGAATTAGAAACTCAGAAACATTTTAACAGTTCTGAATATTATCTTCTTTGCTTCCAGTACTGTCCACCATAGTCTACTGTTTCCAATAAAGATGGAAGCTTTCTTTCTTCCAGTTGTTTTTACAACAGCAGTCAGTGTCTCATACTTGAGAACAATATTAGAAGACATGACACACTAAATGTGTTTGGGGTTGTATTTGACCTTAGGGGGCATGGCCAAGGTGGGGGCACCTGTGGTGGCCCGAGCACTCTGCCAGTGAAAACGGGCTCTAGAGCTCCATTTTCAGCCATGACAGCCTCCTGCAACCTCCTGACAGCAAAAACAGAGCATATATGGACATATTTCACTGTCTAAGAAGAGAATCTTTATTATATACCTCAAGACAAGGAAGTGAATTTTCCGTGATGTTAGTTGTAGTGGTTCATAACATCTATTCTTAGTTTGTAAAATACACACATACCCTCAGGTAGGGAAAGTAAGACTTCTAAGAGAAATCTGATCAAACTCTGCGTATAAGACGTATGATTTTCAAAAGTTAGTCAACCTTGCTTTGATGTTGGATTGTCATTTTGGCCTGGGCTGAGATGACAAAATGGCTGCATGTCAGTGCAAAGAAATGAATTGTGACATGAAGGGTGAGCTATAACATTCATATTAATATTTCCTAGAGTAAAGAGGAACATGTGCTGCTACCCTTCTGTAGAAAGGTCAGTTTCTTGACAGTTTTGACACCTCGAGCAGCATAGCATAAACTGAAAGCTCAGAGAACTCCAGCAGCCCGAAGAAACACATATAAGCCAAGCTGTCATTGAACTTTTAGCACATGTGATCAAATATAACAGAGCTTTATATTATTGATGGGTGGCTAAACCTGCCTTAGAAAGGACAGCTCAGGTACTTTGGATGCAAAAGAAAGTCCATTAGAATAGCATAGACCATTTTAATGCTTTTAGGTTATCTGTGTCACCGTTACAAATGGACAGAAGATGGAAGCAAGCAAATTCAGCATTCAGTTTTGGTCATCACGATGTAAAACAGATGTGGAGACTCCAGAAAGAGTGCAGAGAAGAGCAACAAAGATGATTAGGGGACTGGGGGCTAAAACTGGGGGTTGCAGGAACTGGGTACATCTAGTTTAATGAAAAGAAGGACATGGGGAGATATGATAGCAGTGTTCCGATATCTCAAGGGCTGCCACAAAGAGAAGGGAGTCAAGCTATTCTCCAAGGCACCTGAGGGCAGAACAAGAAGCAATGAGTAAAAACTAATCAAGGAGAGAAACAACTTGGAACTAAGGAGAAACTTCCTGACAGTTAGAACAATTAATCAGTGGAACAGCTTGCCTCCAGAAATTGTGAATGCCCCAACACTGGAAGTTATTAAGAAGATGTTGGATAACCATTTGTCTTTTTTAAAAAAAATAAAGTTTTTTTTATTTTTTGTTCTCTATATATACATTCACATAATTATTATTTTTTTTTACATTCATAATTCTAATACATTTGTCATTCCATTTATAGAATTGTAATATTCCATTAAGGTTGTTTTGTTTACCATCCCTCGCCTATTTTGACACCACCTTCTTCTTTTATTTTCTCCCTCCCTTCTCTACTTCCTTTCTTCCTCCTTTCCCCTCCTTCTTCCCTTACCTTTCTTCCTCTTCCTACCCTCTCTCCTTCTCTCCTTCTCCCTTCCATCTTCCTCTCCTCCTCTCTATCTTCCTTCCCTCCTCTTCCTCTCCTCCTTTCTTCCCTACTTTCTTCTTTTCTCTTCTCCTTTCCCTTCCTTCTTGCGTTACCTCTCCCCTACTTCTCTCTACCTCTTCTCCTTCTTCCCCTCTCTCCTTCTCTCATTCCCTCTTCCATCTTCCTCTCCTCACCTTCTCTCTTCCTTCCCTCCTTTTCCTCTCATTTCCTCTCTTCCTTTCTTTTTCTATTGCTGAAGGTTTCTCTTCCAG
Source organism: Thamnophis elegans (assembly GCF_009769535.1). Classification (NCBI taxonomy): domain Eukaryota; kingdom Metazoa; phylum Chordata; class Lepidosauria; order Squamata; family Natricidae; genus Thamnophis; species Thamnophis elegans. The sequence continues at coordinate 14,028,574 of NC_045546.1, read as the reverse complement.
CTCTTAGTTTCTATTTTCTTGGGGTGGTATTTCCACAGATCCAAAAATCTTTGTATATCATTTCTTGTTTAAAAAAAAAAAGAATATTTTTCTTTTTTGATCAGACAAAGACAGACAACACATAACACATAGGACCTTCTTCAGTCACGTACAGCATGTCGTTTGGTTGTAAAGTTTTTGTGCATCATTTCCATAGTCCTCACTTTCAAATGCATGTAAGATCACAGATTGTCAACTCATTTCAAACAAATTCTCATATAGTCAATCCAATATATTATACAAAAATTATTATAATTATTAAACATTCATTTGACTATAAATTGTTTTTACATCCTTTTGTATGAAATATCCTAAGTTTGAAGTAAAACTATAATAGCATTCCATTAAATCCTCCTAAAATTATCCAATAACATTTCATCTTTCTAACATATTCTAAATAAAATTATATGTAATAACAAATACTTTTAAATCTCCTCTCATAGTCCTCATTTGCAGTTTGTATAAAATTTCATATCCTGAAACTAGTACCTATATATGTATTATTATCATTATTACTCATTTATATGACTATATATAATACTCTAAATTTAACTAAGTTTTATTGTAAACTTTCACTACATCAACTTGTATCTTTCCAGTAGTAGTGCAGTTTTATATCTTGTGTTATTTGTGGAATTAATATTCTGGTTGTTTTCTTAGTAGGTCTTTTATGGACTTCTTTTCACAGCTTGTTGCTCTTTGTATATCTTATGAGCACTCGAAACCCTCCATCTGTTCCTTTCAACAACTTATCTTTGGTTACGTTGTGATGTTTCTGTCAGGTTTATACTCCTTACTTCCATCAAATTTTCTCTTTTTTCTTCTTCTGTACTTTGAGGTCTGAGGTAGAGCTCCAGTCCACCTATCTTCCCTTTCCATAGTCCACTCTTACTATTTCCAACCACGCTCAGTATGCTGTCAGTATCAACAATTTTCTTATCTCTTTGTTCCTTTTTTCCTTCAATTTTTGGAACTCTGTCCTCAACTTTCTTCCTTTGATAAATGTCCTCAATTTTTCCATCTCTTTTTACTGTTCTTTGTTCTGCATCATCCATTCTCATCTCAATTTTCTCAAATTGAGAAAATTTTATTTTCTCAATTTTATTACTAATATTTTTTGAATTTTAAACATAATCATTTGCAATATTAATGTTTCTTTTTCATGTTGCACCATCCTTCCAACTTATAAGCACTGCCACTATAGCATTCAAGGCTTTTATTATATTCCAAACAAGTTCATTATAGTCTTTCAGGTCAAGGATTTATCTTCACTGCAGTCCAGCTACTAATACAAACTCCAAAAGAGCACCTGTGTAAACAATCCGTGCTCTTTCCACTATCAGTCTCAATAAACAAACTGAAAGGCTTTGAAATGTAACTCTGATGATCAAAGAGAAGAAAGAAAAAACAATGTTTCCAAGCCTTCAGCCTTAAAGTGGCAGTATTATTTTTTTTCATCTGCTGTTACAGCCATCTTTAAATTGCAGACTAATGGAGAAAAATTCTTAATAAAAAAAACCAATCCAATCAAACTTTGTAAGAAAAAAAAAAAGAAAATTTTAATCCACAGGTATATATAGAAAAAAAAATAAAGAATAAAAAGTAGAAGAAGAAAAACTGAGCCTTCCAATTTAAAAAAATCAGAAACATTTGCAGTACTTCCATTAGTAAAAAAAGAAATTAAAAATAGGAAAACACACTAAGTTTAACGTAGCTTAATTTCACCGCTTGTTTTCTTTTGTCTTCAATTTTAATGTAGCTTTCATTTTCTTTGGGTTGTCTCTTTTCTAATAATAAAATTTCCTCACCAATCCAACACACTTTCTCTTCTGTTTTCTTTCCATTATAGAGCTGTCCCAACTTCAGCAACTTCAGGGCTAGATTTCTGTCATCAGAAAAAAGAGCTTCTCTTGGATCGATCAGAGACTTTGTAGTGTCCCTGAGATAAGCAGGACATACTCTTCTCTATCACTGTCTCTTCAGGACAATTTAGGTCCAAAAGGACTGTCCAGTGGCATAAATATCGACTGCGATCTTGGAGTTCCAAGATCGCATGGCGTATCATCATGACATCAGCTCCAGATAACCATTTGTCTGAAACGGTATAGGGTTTCTTGCCTAAGCAGGAAGTTGGACTAGAAGACCTCCAAGGTCCCTTCCAACTCTGTTATTCTAAATTCAGCATTGCTATTATAACAACCAGTTGAACCAGTTGTTCTAGATTAGGGAGAAGGGAACCAAACAGCTGTTGACTCCAGCTGTGTGGATATATCTCTTTCTCAAGTGCAAACAACTGGAAATAAGACTGGATCAGTCAATGCATATTTAATCCAGCATAATGCTTTTCTTCCTTACATAGGGACTTCTTTAGGTTATTTTTTAAAAGACATTTATATACTCTTTAAAGCAAACAAATTAGCAGGCCATTTCTTTCAATGTACCATAACTTCATCAGTTTTGCTTTCAGTTGCACTTACAGATAAAATTATTAAGAGCAACCTTCACAAAGATCCCTATAATATTTATTTTAGTGCAAAATCTATGCACATTATGATTTCAAAAAATAAACTCTGCACACAATCCGCATAAGCGGTAAAGAAGAATCCTGTAAGAGTCTTGTATGTAAATTTTTCAGTGCTTAATCACATTTCCATTACCAGCTGCATTTCAAAGGGTGGAAGGCTACTTTTCTCAGCCATTATAATATAAATCCAAAAGCTTGTACATCTTCTAATATAATCCCTTTTCATAAAATCTAGATTTGATATAGCTTTCTCACAGCTTGAAGTATCCACACATATCCACATACTGAAGCAACACTTTAAGAAAGATAAGCATACAACTCCTTCAATTATCTCAAATCAAGCTCTCTGTCAAACTTGAAGGAAACAAGGTAATCTAAAGTTATCAAAATGCAATTTAGGGTTTGTCTAACTGATGAAAATTTGGATTTGCAAAAAAGTGAAGTAAACTATTCCATACTTTAGAACCTGGAACAGAAATTCAGGTTCTACATGGGGCAGCCTTCGAAGAGTATTCGGAGACTTCAACTCGTCCAGAATGCAGCCGCGCGAGCGATTGTGGGTGCACCTCGGTACACCCACATTACACCTATCCTCCGCGAGCTGCACTGGCTACCGATCGGTCTCCGGATACGCTTCAAAGTGCTAGTCGTAACTTATAAAGCCCTTCATGGTATTGGACCTGGGTACTTGAGAGACCGCCTGCTGCCTATTACCTCCCAAAGACCCATTAGATCACACAGGGTCGGCCTCCTCCGGGTTCCGTCTACCAGCCAATGCCATCTGGCTATCACCCGGGGGAGGGCCTTCTCTGTGGCAGCTCCGGCCCTTTGGAACGAACTCCCCACAGAGATTCGGACCCTCACCTCTCTCCAGGCCTTCCGAAAAGCCATCAAAACCTGGCTGTGCCGGCAGGCCTGGGGATGATGAGTTCCCTTCCCCCCTCGACTTGTGTGGCTGTGTGATTCTTGGTTGTTTTAATTACTTGTATTGTACTTTGTGTCCCCTTTCCCCCTTTGAGTTGTTCGCCGCCCTGAGTCCCCCCCGGAATAGGGCGGCATATAAATAAAACAAACTTCAACTTCAACTTCTACTTGAGGCTTTTTTTTCCACCTTTGCAAGTAACAGAAAACAAAACCACAATGACCACAGATGGCTTTATGTATTTATTGATAGGTATGTACAAAACTTGGAGATGGAATTTGTTATCATTTATGCTTTCCCAGCTACAAGTAGCAGCAGATCTCCCTGGGAAATTTAACTGCCTATTTAAATTCTAAGCAAACCTCTTTTTACTTCTACTTCTTTGAAATTATCTGCTGCTTGTTTGATCCAAAACCCTTGAAGAATTTTTCACATGTGCGAATATGAACACTGCATAATTGATGCAGAATATCCACATATCCACATAAACAGCTACATTACATTAGGTTCAGGGGTGGGATGCTACTGGTTTAACAACCGGTTTGGTGAGCACGGGCGGGAGCTGGTAGGTGGAGCCAACTAATCATTGGAGCTAGCTTGCCCAAACCAGTCCGAACCGGCTGAATACCACCTCTGATTAAATTAATTTTCATTTATAGCCAAAGAATATAATGAATGTACCACTAAAAAATGAATGTTAATGTTACACATATAGTATATTATGCGAGAACAACTATAATATTACTGCAGAATAAGGGCAATTTAATAGAATCTCAGGGCTATCTGCAAACAGCTATTGGCCTGTCAGTTAAAAGGAAAATAATATTTTTTCTCTTCTGAACTTCCATGGAAGTTGATTAATAAAGGCTTATTAAAAACTTCACATCATGTCATAAAAAAGGACAGTGAAGAAGGACATGTACAATAGATTCAATTTCCCCACTGGGCAAAGAGAAAGGCACTCTTCCAAAGGAGTACTACTAAATCTTCCAATAGTGATGACAGCACAAGATCAAATTTAGTTAAAGTGAAGCTTTCCTGTGAGTCATGCATAAAATGTTAGCAAAGAAAGTATCAGTGGAAAGCCTATGGAGCAAACGTGACCTACACCATGGTAGGAATAGAGCTTAAATCTTTCTGCAGATCTCCCTCTACATAAAGAAATCTGCTGTTTCAGCTCAGAGGAAGCTCTATCTCAAAGCCAACTGAAGTCAGATATCAGGCCCGTAGGCTGCAAAATGTTAGGTTTGAATTAATACCAGTCATCCATGATGATGTGAAATTGCTTTAGAAGGTTAAGGAGGCCAAGGAGCTCTGAAAGAAAATTAAATCAAAGCCACATTTTCAAGCAGCAAAGCAAGATATATTCTTCTATGGGCATTAATCCAGATCCCAGCCTTACCAAGGAGCTGCAAACACATGGGGTAATCTATATCTAATAATTTAGACTGGACAACTTCAGCAACAACCAAATTAATAGTCATTATAGAGCTTGGTGCTCAAAAAGCCAAATACTATATTTCGTATCTTTATTCCATGTGTGTCAAACCTGTTGCCGTCACATAATGTATCGTGATGTTTTTCCCCTTCGTGGAGCTGGAGTGGGTGTGGCCTGCCTGTGACACATCTGCTATGGCCAACCAGCTTCCTGTGGAGCTGGCTTGGACAATGAGAAGGTTGGGGAGGAACTTGGGCCAGTCCTGGAGTCTGGGGAAGGCTTTGTATCAGAAGCAGAGATGGAACCAGGGCCATCCAACATTCCCCAGCTGCCCTCAGAGTCAAAGATAGGTGGGGAAGAGGAACAGCTGGGGCCTGTTCCAGATGTGCGTAGGCGCAAAGGTGTCAGGAGAGGAGAACAACTGAGTACAAGTAGTCCATTCAGGAAGAAAGGCACATGTGGATGCTAAATGGCTCCTCCCTGGCTGGGGAATAAATAGAAGCAAAAGGGGAGTCGTGGTTGCAGGAGACAACAGTTCATATTTCTTTTGGAAGATTTGCTTATTGTGGTTCCAGCCTCAGAGACTGTTTGTCAGGAATTAATTTACAGCTTTGCAACTGGAAGCTCTCGGCCTGGCAACTATCCAAGGACTGATGAGGTCTGTTACTGTAATTACTGTATTTTTCAGAGTATAAGACACACCTTTTTTTCCTCAAAAAAGAGGCTGAAAATCTGGGTGCATTATACACTAAATACAGCATTTTTTGCTTCCTAAAACCCCGCCCCTTTCACCAAAATGGCCATGCATAGCTTTCAGGAGGCTTTCAGAGTGTCCTGGGGGCTGGAGAGGGCAGAAATAAGCAAGAAATGGACTGTTTTTTGCTCACTTTTGCCCCCTCAGCCCTCAGGAAACTCTATAAGATCCCTAAAGGCTATTCATGCCCTTTTGTTAGAAAAAAACAGGGCCATTTTTGCGAAAAAATGGCTGTTTTTGCTCGTTTTTGGTTTCCCCCCCCACCCCCAGGAGTACTCTACAAGCCTCCTAAAGGCTATTCATGCCCTTTTGTTTGAAAACAATGGGCCTGTTTTTGTGAAAAACGGGCTGCATTTTGGAGGTCTGCAGAGTGCAAAACGTTTTTTTTTTAAAAATGCCTCTTCAAAATCTTGGTTTGTCTTATACTCCGGTGCGTCTTATACTCCGAAAAACATGGTAACCCTTGGAAGAATGATTGCCTGGACTTTTCTGTGTGTGAATGCCATGAATTCAAAGTAACTAAATAAAGTTACTTTGGGATAAGGAGTCTATTTCTTGGTTCCTCTGAGCCGAGGTGGCGCAGTGGTTAAATGCAGCACTGCAGGCTACTTCAGCTGACTGCAGTTCTGCAGTTCGGCTGTTCAAATCTCACCGGCTCAGGGTTGACTCAGCCTTCCATCCTTCCGAGGTGGGTAAAATGAGGACCCGGATTGTTGTTGGGGGCAATATGCTGACTCTGTAAACTGCTTAGAGAGGGCTGAAAGCCCTATGAAGCGGTATATAAGTCTAACTGCTATTGCTAAAAAACTGCTATTCTGCTAAGGCTGGGTCAGAACAGCATCCAGCCCACGGGCCGCCAGTTTGACACCCTTGCAAGTTTATCATATCATTTTTTATTGTAGCCCACGATAAGTATCATAAGATTTGCATAACTTAAAATAGTATTTGCAGTACTATCCACCCAGCTAGAGACAGATCTTAATTGTTTCTTTTTTCAAACAGTTGAAGCATGAACAGATACCCATGAATCTAAATGCCTTAGATTAATTAATGCAGATACTATCAATTTTCCAGGAAAGGTGGCAGGTGTCAAGGTTTATTTATTGTTGTTGCTATCATTATTGATTAGTACATATCTCCTCTCTATAGTACATAATGGATCCTCTTTTAAACCTTCTTTAGTGTTATTATCTACATACAAAAGGACTTAAGAAGGTCCTTTATGGGGATAAAATCCCAGTTTGGGGAAATCTTACAGTGCGTAAACAAATAAGAATAAACAGGTCTAGGTATTTCTGCAGCTGATAATGTAAGCACAAAAACCAGACTAACATATAGCAAAAGAATTATTATTTTTTTTATTTTTTATTTTTTTTTCCTTAAAAAAAAAAACACAAATATGTCATCATTTGTCAATCATTAAGACATTGAAGTACAATTTTTTTTGTGTGTGTGTGTACCCCTCCCTCCCTCGACCCCCCCACCCCCTTCCTCCTTCCCCCCCCCCCCGACTTCCCAGAACCCGTACCCGGTATGGATTTTTAACTAACACAGTCTAAAATCTATTGAGAAAAAAGAAATAAAGAAATTAATGACATTCTAGATTGACCTTAGCTTCTTCTTACTGAACTGACTTTTAACAGTTTAAATCATTTCTGATCTTAAGCATAGGCTAACTGGAATTTCTTAGTCCCGTATTTATTTTGTATATAGTCAATCCATTTTTTCCAGTCTCGTTTATATCTCTCATTTGAATGATCTTTGAGATATGCCGATATTTTAGCCATTTCAGCTAAGTTTGTTACTTTCAATGTCCATTCTTGGATTGTAGGCAAGTCTTCCTTCTTCCAATATTGCGCCACCAACAGTCTTGCTGCAGTTATCAGGTGCAGAATCAAATTGGTCTCTACCACTGTAAAGTCAGTACATATACCTAGTAAAAATAACTGAGGACTAAACTTTATCCTTCTTTTAAAAACATTTTGCATGACCCACCATATTTTTATCCAAAATGCCTTAACCTTTTGGCAGGTCCACCATATATGATAATATGTAGCATCGAGAGAACCACACCTCCAACATTTAGGCTGTACATTCGGATACATAGAAGCCAACTTTTTAGGATCTAAATGCCATCTATAGAACATCTTGTAAAAATTTTCTCTCAGATTTTGAGCTTGTGTAAATTTCACATTTCTTACCCAAATTCTTTCCCATGTATCCAACATTATTGGTTCCTCAATATTTTGAGCCCATTTTATCATACAATCTTTAACTAATTCTGTTTCCGAATCCATCTGTATTAATACATTATATATCCTCTTTATATGCATTAAGCTTTGATCTCTTATTTGTTTAAACAGATTATCCTCAACTTGAATAAAACCAATTTTTTTATCTATTTTCCACCTAGCCTGTAATTGCCCATACTGGAACCATGTTTGAACTACCTTCTCCTCTTTTAATACCTCTAAAGATTTTAATTGTAATACCCCCCTTTCCGAGGTAAGAAGCTGTCTGTAGGTAATTCTGTCCTGTTTTTGTGCTGTATTCATATTTTCAATTGCGTGTCTAGGAATTGCCCACATGGGTATCTTGTCATTTAATTTATATTGGTATTTCTTCCAGACCCGCAATAAAGCATTTCTTAAAATATGACTTTTAAAGTTCTTATCCAATTTTTTGTTGAATAACAGGTAAGCATGCCAACCAAATAGCAGATCGTGTCCCTCAATGTTCAATATTCTATCATTGGTTAAGTGAATCCAATCACTAATTACAGATAATGCCACTGCATCATAATATAGTTTTAAATTAGGTAGTTTCAATCCTCCTCTCTCACGTACATCTTGCATTATTTTCATCTTTACCCTCGGCTTCTTTCCTGCCCACACAAATTTGTTGATACCCTTCTGCCATTCTAAAAGGTTCGCATCTTTTTTTAATATAGGTAACATTTGGAAGAGAAATAAAAATTTTGGTAGAATGTTCATTTTCACTGCCGCTATCCTACCCAGCAAAGATAGGTGCAATTTCTCCCATTTTTTCATCTCTGTCTGTATACTATGCCATAGTGGTTCATAATTATGCTTATATAATTTCCCATTTGAAGTTAAAATGTTAACTCCAAGATATTTGACTTTTTTAACTACCTCACATCCTAGCATCACTCCTAATTCTTCCTTTTGTTTAATATTCATATTTATAGCTAATATTTTGGTTTTTCCTAAGTTTATTTTAAAGCCCGACACTTGACCATATTGATTAATCATATTCATTAAAACCATACTAGATTCCTGCGGTTGTTCCAATATTATGACCAAATCATCCGCAAAAGCGCGGACTCTATATTCTTGCTGCCTAATCTTGATCCCTTTTAAACCATCCAAGCCCCGTATTTTATTCAACAATACTTCCAAAGTTATAATAAACAATAATGGGGACAAAGGACAGCCCTGTCTTGTACCTTTTCCAATTTGAAAAGAGTCTGTTAGACTTCCATTGACTATGATTTGTGCTGTTTGCTGTTGGTATATTGCTTTAATTGACTGTAAAAAATTATCTCCTATCTGCATTTTTTGCAGTATCTTCAACAGAAATTGCCAGTTAACTCGATCAAAGGCCTTCTCAGCATCCAAAAATATAAACGCAGCTGGAATCTGGTTGTTCTTTCCCAAACATTCTAATGCATTAATAATTAATCTAACATTACTTTTCATCTGTCTCCCTTGTATAAAACCTGTTTGGTCCGTATGTATCAATTGTTGAATGACCAACATTAACCTATTTGCTAATATTTTAGTAAAAATTTTATAATCTACATTCAGTAATGAAATAGGTCTATAATTTTTGGGTTGAGTAGTATCTTGATCTTCTTTGGGTATCAAAGATATAAACGCTGTCTTCCAAGATGGAGGAACTTTACCTTCCATTTGAATCATATTAAATAATTCTCTAAGAGGTTCTACCATTTCTAACTGTAAGTTTTTATAGTAAACCGCTGTCAAGCCATCTGTACCTGGTGCTTTCCCTGACTTTAATTGCTTAATTACCTGCAGGATTTCCCCCGAGGTTATTGGTTGATTCAATTTTTGCCTGTGTTCTTCTCTAACTGAAGGTATTTTCTCTTTGTCTAAATATTTGTCTATGTCTAAACCATTAATTTTATCCCCTTTATACAGTTCTGTAAAAAATTCCCAGAAAGCCTTTTGAATCTCTTCCTGTTGAAACACCTCCTTCCCTCTGTAAATCAGTTTAGATATATTTCGAGTTTTCCTTTTTTTCCTAATCTGATAAGCTAACCATCTGCCAGGTTTGTTTGCATTACAAAAAGTATTGTGTTTTGCATATAATAGATTAGTAGCCACCTGGTCAGAGATCAACATGTCAAATTGAGATTTTAATATGTTAATAGCTTCCTTAACCTTTGTATCGTCTGGGTTCATTGTTAACTCCAGCTCTTTTCTCTTAATTTCCTCTTCCAGTTCTGTTCGTTTTAACCCTTGCTTATTTCTATGTGTTTTATTTATATTCATCAAAACTCCTCTCATATACGCTTTGCTTGCGTCCCATACAAATTCCATAGATGTACCCTTATTCATATTCAAAACAAAATATTCAGATAGTAATTTTTTACAATCATTAATATACTTTTCATATCTAAATAAGTTTTCATTCAATCTCCAAGACCTTCTTGCCTGCACTACCCTTCCCAACTCCATCCAAACTGGGTTATGGTCCGAAAGGATCCTAGCTGCAATCTTTGTTTTCTTGACCCTAGAAAGCAAATCATTAGTGGTTAGAATAAAATCAATCCTTGAGAGGGATTGATGCCTGTCCGAGAAGAAAGTGAAATCACATTCCTCTGCATTTCTTTCTCGCCAAATATCTCTCAATTCAAAATCATCCATAATGTCAAAGAAAGATTTGGGTAACTTTGCTCGCATCTTGGTATTTAGGCGGGAAATCTTCTTATCTTTCTTAGTGTCTATCACTCCATTCCAGTCACCCAATAGTATACAGGAACTATAGTCCCATTGTACTAATTTAGCATGAAGATTTCTATAGAATCTATCTTGCTGTTGATTGGGAGCATAAATTCCCAAAAGTAATGTCTTTTTCCCTTCTAAGATTAAGTCTAAAGCAATATATCTTCCGAAGGGATCTGCTTCTATTAATTCAGCTTTCATGTCTTTTCTTAAGTATACAACTATACCATTCTTCTTTTCCATAGCAGAAGCTACAAAATGTTGACCAAGTTTTGAGTTGATCAAATATTTTTGATCAGTTGACTTGATATGAGTTTCTTGCAAACAAATTACATCGTTCTTAAACTGTTTGAGATAATGAAATATTTTCTTCCTCTTCTGTGGAGAGTTCAGTCCGTTAACATTCCATGTTAAAATCTTAGTTGTCATCTTTGGTTGGTTGAAGCATTTTTAGAGCTTCCTGCACGGCCTGTTTAACCTTAGGTCTAGCTCCTCCCATTGCTTCCAGATTTGTTGTTGTAGATCCTTGATCGATGGCCGATGATTGTTGATGCTGTTGCTTTTTAGCTTGTTTCTCCGTACGTCTAGTAGTCATGCGGCTAGGTCTTGGTTCCATAGCACCTTGCACTTCTAGAGAAGAGAGATGCTCCATCTTGTCTGGTGGTTGTGTAGTTTGCTGTCTATCCTGTCCTTCTTGTGGTCTTTCTCTAGGTCCAGATGGTGCAGGGTGTCCGGCCTTCAATATATTATAATAAAAATCTCGGGCTTTCCATACAGCGTTGAGGCGGTATCTTTGCTTATCAAATGTAAATATGATGCCAAATGGTGCATCCCATCTATACTGTATCTGACGATTTCTGAGTTCTTCGACCAAAAAAGCGTAGTCTCTCCTGGCTCTTAACATTTGAGGTGGTATCTCTTTCAAAACAGCCAGGTCTTGACCGCCAATTTGAAGCTTATAAGCTTCAAAGTTATAAGATGCTTGCAGTACCATATTTCTAAACTCTCTTGTAGTAAAATATATAACGATGTCTCGAGGAAGCTGCTTCTGCTTTGCCAGCCAGGAGTTAACGCGGTAAGCTTTGTCAATTCGCCAATCTTGATTGGTCCCTGGTCTTCCCATCAGGCGGTCAAAAGCTTCCGATAGGGTCTGTTTCAGGTTCTCCTGTTTCTCCTCACGCAGCCCCCTTACTCTTAATGCAAACTCCATTTGTCGGTACTGTATCATAATAATTTCTTTTTCAGCATTTTCCACTTTTTGTTCCACCACCTCTGTTTTCAATGTCAAGTTAGCATTGGCATCATTAAGAACCTCTAGAGTATCTTCCACTCCAGAAATATGTTCTGTTAATACAGTTACAAGACTCAGCATGTCGTCTCTAATTTTATCAACCTTAGCCTCAAATTTCTCATACAGCTCCTGTTTAAGTCCTTTTATTTCACTTTTAATTTCTTCTTTCATTTCTTTTATTTCCTCTTTTCTCTCCTCTCTATTATCTCTAAATTTATCTTCCATTTTAATTGTCTGTGCATTAAGAGCCTCGCTTAGATTACTCAGGAAAAATTCTTTCGTTAACACATCCCCAGCAGGGGGCGTAGGAAGCGGAGGCTGCAGCTTTGTGCCAGGCACTGAGGATGTGCCCCTGGAAGTAGAGGGTGACGACTTCAAGTTAATATTTGGTTTTGAGGCCATTTCAAAATTTATCTGCCTGCAGTTAATAAAACTCTATTGCCTAAATATGCAGCTTTAAATAAAGAGGCTTTTATTTTGAAGTTTAAGGCTTGGCAAAACTTTCAGTGAGTAAACATTGTAACAAGACCATTCAGCAGATTCATCACCATTTAACTTCCAAATAAGCAAGGTTAATGAAGGAGTAAAATTCTTCTATTGTGAAACCAAAACAAGTGATAAGCAATCTCTTTTGTTTTGAATTCTTGTGAGGATTAGCAGAAAGTGTTCGTTATTACCGGAGAAACCAGCCTGCTCGGCGCCATTTTAGAAGCCTCTGAGTAAATAATTTTTCGGAGGAGAAAAAGAAAAGAAGCTAAAATGTTGATAAGCAATTATTGTCCACAGTAAACGGATCCAGCTCGTGATAAGAATAAATCAAACAAAACTTAGAGCAGAGTGGGAGAGACCTACTTTGTCCTGCACAAGGCAGTTTGAAGTTCCCAGCACGGACAGCCGTTCTGCCTTGGGCTAGCCCCCCTTTCCTTGCAAGCACAAAAGCTGCAAAAATCGAAGAGCATTTGCCAGCAAAACAGTTTCTTCTTTCCTTCTTGCCTGAAGGATAAGAAAACCTGATAAGACGTCAGATGGAAGATCCTCTAAACAGGTACGTAGCCAGGAATTCGGAGGCAGCTGATTTTTTGCTGCCCCCACCAGTAGGCTCCTCCCAGGAAGTAGCAAAAGAATTATTAATGTTCATTGCCCTCACTTTAAAAGATGCTAGAGTTTTGCCTGGATGAACAAACAATTTACAAAATTGTATTTTCCAGTCATCAGAAACCTGTCAGCTTTTTAAGAAAATGATTGCAGTTTTTAGAAGGTGGTTGGCAGCAATCAAATAAATCAATGGAGAAGAATTGTTTCTACAGTTGAAGATTTCTAAATTAGAGTTTCATAATTATGGTTGAATAGGGGTAAACTAGAAATATCACATAGAATTCACTTCTGACATCAGTGTAGGCAGCATTCAGCTCTCCAAAGAGCCTTTGAATCTGGCCCTCTGAATGAAATAGTGAAATAGTTTTGAATAGTGGCAAATAAAAGTTAGACTTTTGGCAATACTTTCCACATCAATTAGAGAATAAGGTATACAAGAAAGAAATGTGGAGGAAAATCTAAAAGCATTATTTTAAAAAAGCTTTGCAACTTTTACCATCTTCATACTAGAAGTGGGGCTTCTGTCATTTTGCCCTGGATCGGGCAAAATGTGGGGGTGGTGGCCCGGACACATGCACCAAAGCTTCTGCGCATGTGGAGAACTGTTATGCGAGTGCGCGCATATGAGCGAACTTGTAGTAAAAGAAATTTAAACCCACCACGCTTTATACCAAATCCGGAAACGTTCAGATAAGCTTCCAAATCATGCCAAAAGTCCTCAAAGACACAGTATGGAAATAAAATAAACAGCTGTTCCCAGAGTGGAGACTCATAAATTTACAAATTGGTTAAAAAAGATTAAGAGGGAATACAATTTTCTGTTCCAAGATCGCATGATGTGTTAGTACCACTTTATAATGCCTTGGTAAGGCCACACTTGGGATCCTGAATCCAGTTTTGGTTGCCACGATATAAAAAAGATGTTAAGACTCTAGAAAAAGTGCAGAGAAGAGCAACAAAGATGATTAAGGAATTGGAGGATAAAACATACGAAGAAAGGTTGCAGGAATTGGGTATGTCTAATTTAATGAGTCACTAGGATGACATTAGTTTCCATCCTTGATTAGTTTCCTTCTGTTCTTGTCCTGCCCAAGGAGTTGCCATCAAGAAGAGGGGGGCATCTTCTCCACCAAAGCACCTGAAGGCAGGACAAGAAGCAAGGGGGAAAACTAATCAAGGAACTAACCAACCTAGAACTAAGGAGAATTTTCCCGACAATGAGAACAATTAATCAGTAGAACGGCATGTCTTCAGAAGTTATGGGTGCTCCAACATTGGAGACTTTTAAGAAGATGATCCTTTGCCTGAAATGGTTTAGAGCTTTCTGCTTGAGTAGGAGGTTGGACTAGAAGACCTCCAAGGTCCCTTCCAACTCTTCTATTCTGTTATTCATCTAATTCATGGATCAAGGCTCCACAGTTTACATGTACAATACAAATGTACAACATTTCAGACTGCACAGTCTCCAAATGTTACAATATTTCAACATTAAAATTGCTTTTACTCGTTCCAGCTACACAACATAGCTCTATAATACCGTAATCTTTCTTTTTGACTTATGGAACAAAAGAACAAACTTCCAGCAGTGCAGGAAGTTGCTTTGTGGTGAGCCAGCTTACTGAATGCTATGTCTTGGTATTGTAACTGGCAACAGCTTTTCATCATTTTCAGACTTTTCCAACCCAACTGGGGGGAAAAAAGGAAATGAATCAAGCACTTTTTGTATACAAAACATGAGCTCGGTTGTTCCTCTGAAGCCTTAGCTACTTGATTTGGGGGAAATCTTCATATATTTAATGTTTTAATATGCTATATTTAATAAAAGAATACACAATAACAGAGTTGGAAGGGACCTTGAAGGTCATCTAGTCCAACCCCCTGCTCAAGCAGGAGACCCTATACCAGTGATGGCGAACCTTTTTTGGCTGCCATGCCAAAAGCGGGGGAGCACAGGGGGGTCGTGCACCAGCGTGCCACAACCATAATGCTATGTGCCCCCCAGCACGCGCGCATGTACGCGATCAGCGATCCCCCTGCTTTTGCCGTGGTTTTTCACCTTCCCCAGGCTCCAGAGGCTTTCTAGGAGCCTGGGGAGGGCAAACACAGCCTCCCTGCCTCCCCTGGATGCCCTCTGGAGGCCTCAGGAGCTTCCCTGAAGCCTCCAGAGGGCAAAAAACAGACCAATGAGAAACCCGGAAGTTCAGGAATGGTGACTTCTGGTTTGTCCATAGGGCCAATTTTCGACCTCCGGAGCCTTCAAGAAGCTTCCCTGGAGGCTCCGGAGGGCAAAAAATGGATAAATCGGAAGTCACTTCCGGTTTGCTTGTAGGGCTGGTTTTTGCCCTCCGGAGCCTTTAGGATAGATACCTTTCACCCTGGCTTCGCTGATAACGGATAAGAGCCTGTGGCCTAATGGCTAAGATCTCTGCCTAGTATGTAATATAGCCCAGGTTCAAATCCCAGTAAGGGTATGGCTGGCTGATGAGAGCTAAATAGCTTGAAATAGATCTATAATAGTCTCCCTTTATTTATTTATCAGCACAAATACAACAAAATGTAACAAAAAGGAAACAGTAAAAATATTGGGTTTCTGCCTGGATGGTCTCTTGTGACAAGCCGAAGGACAGAGAATGGAAGTAGTGATCTTCCTCCCATATTTGGGCATACCGGGGGTTGTAAAAAAAAATCTAATATATATATTAGATTATATATATATATATATATATATATATATATATATATATATATATATATATATATATATATATATATATATATATATATATATATATATATATCATTTAGTCTAGTGGTTGTGACACCAAGCTATAAACTAATGGCAACGTGGAATACATGTTACAATGCTTGGGCGTGCTTTTAACAGACTGCTAAGTCTTTTCTATTATTCTTTGCTTAAGAGCTATCTGTCATAATTAGAATCTGGAAGCACATCTGCTAAGTGGGTAAGACATCTTTAGCTCATCTTTAGCTGAGTGTTAATGGGCTTAAACCAAAGCCATCATTTCAATATTTCTTCCATCTTTTGTATTTGCATTTGCTAACTCACAGACTATCTTTTTCATTTTAAATTATGTTTAATTTATGATTGTACTCATTTGCCATAGAGGTTGTACGTTTTCATTATCAAAGCAACTAAAAGAGTAATAGATTAATGGCAATTCTATTTAAATGTGTGCGGCTTTTTAAAAAGCACGTACAATATATGAAAGTCACTAATTAAATGGAAGAGACTATTAAGCACTTGATAATTCTGTTTTGTCACAGACCACTAATCTCAAAATCAGTTACCATCATAATTAAATGTAAGAATTCTTGCAACATCTCAAAAGCTGAAATGACTACCACCAAAATTATTTGTACATCTCTCCCTACTTACTGATCTGTAAATATAACATTTTCTCAATTACAACAACAAGACGCTTTTCTTGCAGATTAATGAAAATTGTTTCACTTATTTAGCCGTACAAAGACATCCAATATGATGTTGTCTCACGAAACTAAGTAACAGATACACGCAATAAAATAAAGTTACATGCTGAAGTAAAATATATATTGAAGAGCAATGAGTTACATTCTTCTTTTCAGCTTGATCTTACACAATTCCAGTCTGGTCTGCATATGGATTTGAGACATAAATGTCAGAAATTTTTCAAACATCTATACTTGGCATGTGAGGAAGAACGAAATAAAAATGATGATCTGTAAAATATAGATGTAGTAAAGAAGAGCCGAGGTGGCGCAGTGGGTAGAGTGCAGTACTGCAGCCACTTCAGCTGACTGCTAGTTGCAGTTCGGCGGTTCAAATCTCATCGGCTCAGGGTTGACTCAGCCTTCCATCCTTCCAAGGTGGGTAAAATGAGGACCCAGACTGGGAGGGCAATATGCTGACCCTGTAAAATCGCTTAGAGAGGGCTGAAGGCCCTATGAAGCGGTATATAAGTATAACTGCTATTGCTATTTAGGAGGAGCCATGGTGGTACAGTGGTTAGAATGCAGTATTACAGGCTAACTCTGCCCACAGCCTGGAGTTCGATTTCGATCAGCTGAAGATTAACTCAGCATTCCATCCTTCTGAGGTAAGTAAAATGAGAAACCAGATTGTTTGGGGCAATATGCTGACTTTAGAGAGGACCGCTTAGAGAGGACTGAAAGCACTATGAAGCAGTATATACTGTATATTTAAGAGTATAAGACACACCTTTTCCCCACAAAAAGAGGCTGAAAATCTGGGTGTGTTTTATACACTGAATACAACATCTTTTGCCTCCGCAAACCCTGTCCCCTTCACCAAAATGGCCGTGCATAGCCTCTAGGAGGCTTTCAGAGAACTCCTGGAGGCTGGGGACGGCAGAAATTAGAAAAAAACAGGCCGTTTTTTTTGCTCGTTTTTGCCCCCCTCCCAGGAGCACTCTACAAGTCTCCTAAAGGCTATTCATGCCCCTTTTTTTTGAAAAAAAATGGCCATTTTTGGGAGTTTTGCAGAGTGCAAAACTTTTTTTTAAAAAAATTGCCTCTTCAAAACCTTGGTGCGTCTTATACTTCGAAAACTATGGTAAGTCTAAGTGCTGTACCAATTTCTGTTGGTATTGCTAAAGATTTAAGTTAAAATCTAATGACCATGTGCTATAGGAGTATCCAACCATCCTTTTCAGATATTAGAAATCTAAGCCTAGAATAGAAGAGAATACATTCTTGTCCTACAATCTTATCAGCCAATGAGCTTGTTCAATCCATTACAAGTGAAACCCCAAATTTCCTCTAAAGACTCTGTGACAGATTTAAATGGGGTAGGACAGTGATGGGTAATCTTTTTGTCATTGTGTGCTGAAAGCGTGTCCGTGTGCACACACCCATAATGAAATGCGAGCACCACAATGCGAGAATGAGCCCTGCATGCCCCATGACCCCTTCACAGGTGCACACTCCCCCCATGGCCTAGCAGCCTCCCTGAAGCCTTCTGGGACCAAAAATGGGCCACGGGGAGGGCCTCGCCACTGCCTCTGTGCGCACACATGCACGCACGTCTCCCACATGTGCCCCGCTCCCATGCATGCACAATAGAGACCTGAAAATCAGCTGCCCAGTGGGAGGCACGCGTGCATGAACGGTACAACTGAGCTGGGGTGAGGGCTCGCATGCCCACAGAGAGGGCTTTGTGTGCCACCTGTGGCACATGTGTCATAGGTTCACCATCACGTGGGTAGGATATTGAAGTTGAAAATACCCAATGCCCTAATTCATCTCAAGCTTCTATCATGCTGTGCCCCATAAAGGAATCATGTCACCATATTTCTTAGTTCATAATGACAGGGAGGCAAGATGGAAGGAAGGAAGTGAGGAGGGAGGGAGAGAGGGGGGAGGGAGGGGAGGAAGGGAGGAAAGGAAGGGAGGGAAGGAGGAATGCAGGCAGGCTATATGCAACATATGAAGGACCATAGTGTGCCTCCACTCTGAAGAACGTTTGAGAATTAATAGTTTTCAAATTCTAAACCAATAATCTTTGATAGTGCCTGTACTGTATATATGCATATATGGATCTCGACCGTATTTATATTTACAAGCAGGTATCTTCAAAAGATACAACCTCTATTTGTTATCTCTTTCAGAGTTGTTGGGTTCCCCCCCACCTCAGATAAAAGAAGAAGAAGAAATTGTACTGAGGTAAGACCCAATATTCATAAATTCTCTTTGTCTTCATTGTCAATTTAATTTCACAAGGATTATGGCTACTTAAGTTTGATTGAACATGTGGATCCTTGTTGATGTCTTGCTACAAGAAGTCATCTGAGAATTCTGCAATTTTCCCTTGGGGTTCACTTCTCTTATAGCTGTAGTGAGAATGGGGATTTACTGCCGTTTTCATAATCTAGTGGTTCACATCTGTTAGCTCATTTTATTAAAGCTGTTTGGAAAACAAAACAATTGACCAATGCCTGAGGTTAGGATTCAGTTCTTCCATCCCTCATTTTTTTTTCAGTCTAAGGAAAGACATTATTTATTATATTTACTCAGACGTAAGCCAGGAGGATTGAAGAACCTTCTGTTCCTAAGCCACACCGCCTTTATATATATTATCTTTGTCCATCCCTTTTATTCCCATCTTTAGTTGAGAATGTTAAAGAACATCACTCCAAATTGTTAATGTTATGGTACACAGTATGGAGCTGTTCTGACCTAGGCTTCCTGAGACAGTAAAAAGCACACACTTAGTCCCCAAAACCCTCTTTTTATTTTAATAGCTGTGAATTATGTTCATTCACAGCCCATAATGAGTCACAAATAGTTTGTAAAGAGTCCAACAGAAGTCTGCCATAGTCCTTCAGGATAAGGCTGATAAGCACTCACCTTTATCTCCCTTGAAACACTGCCAAAGACCTAATTGGCAATTAGCTCTGCAAGGCCACATAGAGCACAGAGTCAAAACAGAGCTTCAGAATTTAAACCGACCAGAATGAACAAAGTTGCTTCCTGCAAAGGCTCACATGCATTTGCTCCTTCTTTATGTCTTATGGAGGGGCCATCTCCAAGCCTTACTCCCAAGTCATCCCTTTTGTCTTAACTGTTCTCGCCTTCTGGCAGTTCTACACATGTGCGCACTGAGAACAGGTTCCCCCTGTTCCTCTGCCTTGCTGATGTCTGACTCTGGAGGCTTCGGAGGCAGCACATAACTCCCAGATGACCCTGGCCCCCTCTCTACCTCTGACACAAAGGCTCTGTCTGAGCCTTCCTCAGACTCCAGGACTGGCCCATGTTCCTCCCCAACCTCCTCACTGTCCGACTCTGCTGTCAGCGGACTACAACAGGAGCTATTCCCAAATAGTTTTAAATGGACTTTCAATGTATTCAACCATCTCCCACTCCACAATCAAGAATGACTGTTTCTTACATGTGAGGGAAGTCACCCCTTCCCAGAAGAATGAACTATTTTGAGAAATATTAAAAAGGCAGAATATTATATTTCCCTAAAGGAGAAACATATTTCTAAAGGCGGAAACTCAGAGCCTGAGCTCTCTTCCTCAAGTAGAAACTAAGGGGCCAACTTTTAGAAATGCAGATTTGGTAATCCCTTCAAGACAGGATATTCTGAGAAAGGTAGGATTAGCCCTCAACCACAATAGGAATTGCCCAACAAGCCCGTTCACTGCATCAGCACCTACAAAGTTAGCTATGACCCCTACAACAGCCAATATAATACATATTCTTGCACAGGAAACTCAAGGGCAAGGCTCAAGAGAGGGTATAAATAACCCTCACTCTCCACTCCATGTAGTCAGATACCCAGAATCACATGAGTTTGGTGGTTCTGCTTCACCATTAAATCATTTTTCCCAATCAGCCTCCATGTTTCCAGTGTCTTTCTCCCCATTTGGAATTGAACCCAGATGGACATTTCTTCCAACATGTTACATTACGTTAGTCATCCCCACAATCTAATATACTAACTTGCACTGGATTCTTATGATCTATAAATTCTTGGTTAAGCTGAGAGACTGTGTAGCCTAAAAAGTGGCATGCAGCGGCATCTTCTGGTCCTACCCTCTGCTTCTGTTCTAAAGCAGCAGCAGAATTAATTGCTATTTTCACTTGAGGAAGTCAGGCATGTAAAAGCAGCTTTCTCTACCCTGGCAGCCTAACCTCAGGATCGTATTCAGAAACAATCCTTCCAAAATTGACAAATGTCCCTACAAATAGACCTCCATGAGGTTATTTTCTCCTTTATTTAAGGGTAATGAAACACTCACAATGCACAAAATTACCTGGATCTTCCAATTGCCAGACATCCATTTATATGTCTTAAAGCAGTGGTCCCTAACCTTTTGGATCTGTGGATCAGCAACAGCAGCGATGGTGGTAGCAGTGTGTGTGTGTGGGAGAGAGACAGGCATGCATGGAGACTAATCCCATGCACGTACAAATAAAGCTTGCCCTCTGCTTGCACAGCCCACTTTCCAACAGGCCGTGGACCAATACTGGGTAATGTTGTGGCCCGCCAGCAGCCAGCAGAGTTGGCAGCAGAGTCAGACACTGAGGAGGTTGTGGAGGAGCATCGGCCAGTCCTGGAGGCTGGGGAAGGCTCAGCGAGGGATCTGGCTCAGAGGCAGAGATGGGGCCAAGGCCGTCTGGCAGTGATCAGGTGCCTACAGAGCTAGACAACAGTGAGGCAGAGGAACAGCTAGAGCCTGTTCCCAGTGTGCAGAGCTGCCAGAAGAAAAGAACAACTCAGAAATCAGGGCAGACTTAGGAGTAAAGTCACAGGTGGAAGGTGAGTGGCCCCTCCCATAGGAAATAAAAGAGGAGCAAAAGGGGAGGGGGCTTTTGCAGGAATCATTTTATTCGTTCGGTCATTAGATTCATTTCAGGAGTGTGAAAATCTGTCCCTGAATCTCAGAGACTCTGTGCTCAGTCTTTCCTTGCACAGCACCTCATTTGGAAAATATTTACCTGGCAGCTTTCCAAGATAGATAAGGTCTGTAGTCACAATTATTCCTTTGAAATACTGTTTGCCAGGCCTTTGCTGAAATGTGAATGAGAAGATTTCACATTTGTTTAATGAAAGGGGTTGTGTCGGGACCAGGAATCTGCATCGTGCTTTTTTGGGAAGCCTAGTGTCAGGCCTGCAGTCATATTCCTTTTAGGATCTTTGGCCTGCCACACTTTCTATTATTTGACTATGCTGTTTCATTAGTGGGGTAATTGGGAGGGGGAATAGTAAGGACTAGAATTGCAGAATGTGTTGCTGTCAAAATAAAACATTCCTTTCTAGAAGCCCAAGGTCATTCTTTGTCTCCGCACCTCTGCACCTGACCGGAACTAGATGGGTGGAGAGGCCAGCGTGGCAGAGGAAGATTGGACCATGTGATGGGCTTGTGGGTGTGGGGACAAGATCATGAACTTTCAACTGGGTGGAAACCCCAGGAAGCTTTCAGATTTGGGTTTCCACAAATTATACCAACATGTCTCTCTTGTTAAATTGGAACTTTGATGAAAGCTATGCCTTGGACTCTGATTTAATTCTGGATGATATTTGGAAAGTTGACACCTAGATCAGAACAGTTCATAGCCATATGGTTGGAGATCCCTGTTTCCTTGAACACCAGGCATGCTACACCTATTTTGACTGTGCTTCCAAAATTCATGGTCCCATCTTCAGCAGACATAAATCTGGATTCAGAAATCTAACCAACTGACTATGTGCTCACTAAGGGTTGATAAGAATGGGACTGGGTCTAATGTATGCAATTATCATGACCCATCAAAGACAGTAAAGTTCATTAAAAGCAGTTTGCAGGTGATGCCAAGGACTCCAGCAAACTGTCAGTAGTATTCCGGATGAAACATGCAGCATAAAGGCTGTCTCCCAGTACCTATTGATTTACTTGTCTGTGTCACTGAGGACTTCTTATCCTGCCTGTCAGTGAATAGTTATTATGCTGCAACCATTGGCAAAGGGAGATATGAGTTATAGCTAATCGGTACTTGTCTTTCTGTATCCTAAATGGAAAATAGATTTAAGGAGCCAGAAACAATCAACAGAATAAACTTGGGGGAAGAAAGTGAAATTGAGAAAATCTGCTGGAGAGATTTGGAAGGCAGCATCTAAATCAAACCGTCATACCAAGACCTCAAACAACAAAATAATTTATGAACAGATTTTTACTTCATTATAACAGGAGAGTCATCATGAGGATGTTAATTAACGAACCAGCCCAGACTGGGTTATCAGTCCTCTTCATTGTCAGACGTGTTTATTAGATACATCTAATGAATTGCAAATAAAGCCACTCTCCTTTATTGCATTAGGAAAAATAAGACTAATCACTTATTTTCATAGAGATGTTTTCCTGTTTTCCATTGATCTTCCCTAAAGTAGAAATTGCACATTGTCTCATCAGCACAATTTTTACAATTCCTGATTGAACTCCATGCATTGCTATGCCATAATTTTTTTTCCCCAGGCATCACTTTAATTGCACTTCATTCTTCTTTCAAAAGGCATAGAGGCAGTATTGACTCCGGGCTTAAGTGAATTATGCTCATGCCCTCGGCAAAAAGCGTTGACCCAAGCAGTTGTAGATCTGAATCATTCTGGTGTAATTGACTTGATTGCTCAAGAGGTATCTCATCAAGGTGCCTCTTGCGTCTCATGGGCATGTAATTATGGATATTCACGAGAGCCTGACAGAGAATAGAAGCTGATAAGTCTTGACAAATATGTGCTGCTGATAGAGGTATCGCTACTTATTGATAACTTGTCATTGATCCATGTTTAGTCACCTAAAACTGTTGTCATCATATTTTCCCTAAAAGTTGACCAAATCTTAACCATTTCAGACATTACTTCCTTTATCAGTCTGTTCATTTTAATTATCTGCTGATACTCCTATTCAATTCCCACTGAAAGTGAATGGAAACACACTTTGGAGTTAAGGAAAGACAGATGAAATATCATTCTGCAATGTTATAGCAGCAGTCATACTAGCAGCTGTCTAACATTGTTAATATTTTAAGACCATAGTATCCGTATCCTGAGCATTTTGGATATTTTCTCACCTTCTGCTATTAGTGTCACTTAGATACTGTTAGGTTTTGCAGGCAGCTTCATGCTTGATCTAGTTTCTCTAAGCAAAATAAATCAATCAATCTCTATTTGCACATCTAAAACAGATGGGCTCTGGAATACAGAGAGGAGACTCCACTCTATGATCTGTGCTCCTGTGGTAGCTGTTGTGGCTGACACATACCAGGTGCCATAGAATGGTGAGTTGTAAAACTCCCTCTCTCAAAAGCATTTGGTTGGCATTAACACTGATGTATTTGATTTTAAAAAATCTTATTGTCAACCCTGAAGCTGGCCTGACTGAGGCATCTTGGAGGCTTCAGTGTTGCCACAATGGTGCTGAAGGATAGGGAGGGGGGGGGAAATAGAGATAGCTGGGGTTTGTAACCAAAACAAAATAGTTTCCCCTGGGAACCAAGGACATTCCCATAGGGGGCTGAAGAGAGGAGGAGTAAAGTTTCCAATGAACCAGACAGCACCTTGATCGGATCATGTGATTGTTTGGGAAAGGGGGAAAATGTTTACTTTTAATTGGTAAAAACCACGGGAACCTTTAGAGTTGGTTTTCACCAGTCTGTGCCAATATGATATGTCCAATAAACCTATTCTTTGAGGAATCTGCTTGTCTCAGAGTTCTGTTTGCTATGGGTACTGTATATACTCGAGTATAAGCCTAGTTTTTCAGCCCACTTTTTGGGCTGAAAAAAGCCGCCTCGGCTTATACTCGAGTCAGTGAAAAATTTGCCCAAAATGGAGGAGAAAAAGGGGCGGGGCCATGCCGCTGGGTGACACTCGTGAATGGCCCAGTGCCCCTGTGAGTTTCCCCTCCCTCTGTGTCAGTTTGTCGCGCAGCGCGCACCGCACCATCCCCCCTCCTCACGTTCTAATGTAATGCAGGGCTGTCTTACGATTCCCCTTCCTCCCCCTCCTGCCGCTCTGCAACGATGTCCCACCTCCTCCTTGTTATGGCAAGCAGCCACATAGCGATGTCCCACCTCCTCTGGTACAGTGATCCAATGATAGGAATCACTGTGCCGTGTGTCATAGGAGGCGGGACATCGCTCCCGCGGCTGCACGGGACATCATCATCACAGCGGGACATCAGCATCATGAGGTGAGTGAAGTATTTCATTGAATACACCGCTAGTTTACTGTTTTTCTTTGAAATAAATATTCAAAAACATTATTGGTATCTATTTTTATTTTTGAAATTTACCGGTAGCTGCTGCATTTCCCACCCTAGGCTTATACTCGAGTCAATAACTTTTTCAGTTTTTTGTGGTAAAATTAGGTGCCTCGGCTTATATTCGGGTCGGCCTATACTCGAGTATATACGGTATATTACTTGGAACCTTAATAAATATCTTCCAAAGCCTATTGAAAACTTATCTATGTATCCTACTCTGTTCATCATTTCTTAAACTTATTGGATTATTATTTAGGAACAGAAGTCAAATTTGTTTATTTCTACTGTTTATATCCCACTCAATTTCTACTCACAGAACCAAACTGTAGCATTTCATAAATTAGGTAAAATATTAAAAACTGAAGTCAATGAATCCAATTATAACCAATTATTTGCTGTGCCACCATTCAGGATACCATCATTTCTTTAAAAGAATTTTTTTTTTGTGCCAAGTCAGTGTTGACTCTGATGACTGTTTGGACAAATCCCTGCAGCAACAAAGGCAGGTTTTTGAAGTTTTCCTGGGAATATTCTTGGAATTGGTTTGCCATAGCCTTCTTCTGAGGGCAGAAAGAAAGGACAGACCCAAGATCCTCCAGTGGACTTTATTCCTGAAGCAGGAGCAGAACTCACAATCTTTTAGATTTTAGTCTTCTGCCTTAAACACTACACCAAACTGACAGTCATAGTATGATCTTGCTCATCATTGCTTTTCAGAAGAATCATGTTTTTATGACTCTTCAATAATATGGTAAGGGTGTTCCAAAGGAGAGAATATGAAGGAAGGGGAAACTTAGTTCTCCATTCACTATGTGGTTGCTGTTAGTTGCGAAGTCGTGTCTAACCCATCATGACCCATGGACAATGTTCCTCTAGGTCTTCCTGCCCTCTACCATCCTCAGGAGTCCATTTAAGCTCACACCTACTGCTTTGGTGACTCTATCCAGCCACCTCATTCTTTGTCCTCCCTTTCTTCTTTTGCCCACAATCTTCCCCAGCATGAGGCTCTTCTCCAGTGAGTCCTTCCTTCTCATTAGGTGGCCAAAGCATTTGAGTTTCATCTTCAGGATATGGCCTTCTAAAGAGCAGTCAGCGTTGATATCCTCTAGGACTGACCATTTTGATCACCTTGTAGTCCAAGGGACTTGCAGGAGTCTTCTCCAGCACCATAGTTCAAAGACCTCAATTTATTGGCACTCAGCCCTTCTTATGGTCCAACTTTCACAGCTATACATTGCAACTGGGAAAAACCATAGCCTTGTCTATACTCACTTTTGTTATCAGGGTGATGTCTCTGCTGTTTAGTATCCTGTCTAAATTTGCCATAGCTTTCCTCCTCAGGAGCAAGCATCTTTTAATTTCTTGGCTGCAGTCCCCATCTGCGGCTATCTTGGAGCCCAGGAAAATATAATCTATCACTACCTCCATTTCTTCCCCATCTATTTGCCAGGAATTAAGGGCCGGATGCATGATCTTAGTTTTCTTAATGTTGACTTTCAAGCCAACTTTTGCACTCTACTTCTTCACCTGCATCAAGAGCCTCTTTAGTTCCTCTTCACTTTCTGCCATTAGAGTGGTATCATCTGCATATCTGAGGTTGTTGATATTTCTCCCGGCAATCTTAATTCCACCGTTTGATTCATTGAGCCTATGCTCTTGCTTAAAATGAAATAGTTCAATAAAAAGGAGATACATTTGAGGGAAGAGGAGGAGGAAGTAGCTTTGTGGGATCGAGTGTGATTTACAGATTTTGGATGTCCACCAAATAACAGCAAACAGGAATAAGTACAGAAAATTATCAGAAAGCCCTTTTAGGAGAAAAAACTGTCTATGTGTTCTCTAATGGTTGATACTGACTTTATGTCACATAATCAATCAATCAACTCTAGCAATAAAAACTCTGTATAATAGAGGTAGGCATAAATGTCGTCAGGGATGGTTAACTAACGATGAAACATGACTCATGATGAAAAAGCTGACTCAGAGAATGCATTGGGTAGATAATGGTAGAATCTCTGTCAACTGCATGTGTCATTTTGATGAAATTTAGGTTTGCTGAGTGTCAAGATAGAGCGGTAGAAAATATTCTCCCCACTTGTATATTTATAATACAGCTGGGGAGGATGACTCTATTCACAGGGATCTCATAGTTCCAGAATCAAGGGGAGATTCAAAATGTTTAAGGAATTCCAGGGATTCCAACAGAAAGCAGGAGCCATGGATCAAGGTCATATTCAAATGAATGGAATTATTTCAAGTTGCTCTCTAATCCTTTCAAGTGTGTTCGTCTTTTTGATAACTGGACGTCCTTCCCAAAAAAACACTAAGATGGAGTCGCCTGCATATCGGCTGCAACCCACTACTGGTTCACTATCAAAGGGGTAGACATTTTGAATCATTCAAAGCCTTTATCCTTCTAAGCAGGGTTGTTGCCCAATTCCCCCATGCATTTTCCACTATGGAAAATTGGTCTTGGTTGGTGAGGATGGAGGTTTCGCTAGCCTCTTATATGAATTCTTGCCGCTAGCATTGTAGGTCCTTTGGATTCCTCTATCTTGGAAAAAAAAATATTTCGGATTATTACCCGAATCATCCAAATCCACTAGAAAGCATCACACTGTGTATTTAAATGCACTCTATCAATTCAATTGTGTGGCAATATTGAGATAAAGCTGAGAACAGCATGGGATTCTTGCTCTAAATTCATTTTGTGTCTGATACAAATTTGCAAGAATTAAACTTTTGATCGATGGCTTGCAGTTTCCAGGTTCTACACTCAGCGGGCTTGTGAGGGGAGTCAGAGATGTCACATTATCAATTCAAATGCCTTGTCAGCATGGCAATAAGCTCAAATTACCACATCTTGAGAGGGTATTTCCAATTTGGGGGAAACTTTAGAGATCCAATGAAGTTGTTCCTCTGGTTCAAGAGAAGAAAGGCAAATGCTTGGCTGGAATAAAATAATTGTGAGGTATTTGCTGCTGTATGGAAGATTCTAATTCTGAGAAGGTGGAAGGAAAGAGAAATGGACAACTAAAAGCAAGGTGGATCGATTCAATTTATTTTATTTTTTTATTATAGCCAACTCTGGGCGGTGTTGAATGCAACCCTGAAAAGCCAAGTTAAGGAAAGACTGTCATGAGAAAATCTACTAGTTACTAAGAATCAACAATGCCATTATAATGTATAATGGATCAATGAATGAATTAACATATTAACTAAAACAGAGGAGTACAACAAAACCCATTGTTTTATAACAGGGGTGTCAAACTTGATTTCATTAAGGGATGCATCAGGGTTGTGTTTGACCTCAGGGCGCTGGGGTGGATGTGGCCAACTCAATATCACACACAGGGCTGGATTTAGATGAAAAGAGGCCCTAGGCTATTCCACTTATGAGGCCCTTTCACCTCCCATTTTTAAGTTTGTAAATTACATGAGAGACAATAAAATACATCATTACTGTGATATATCAATATATATAGCTGGCCTCCCGACAGAGGGCGGCTCTGCTCTGCGGCAAAGGCAGCAAGGCCAGCCGCCTCCCCTGCTGCGCTCAGCTGCCCGGCTCGGCCCCCTTGCCCTCATCTGCCTGGCCGCTGGTGGGCTCCACGTCGACGGGGCGGCTACTGGGAGCGGCCGCGTCTCTCGCCCGACTGCCGGTGCCAGGAACGTGGGCGGGCTCCCCAACTGCTGCGGCGCTGGAACGATCTTAGCCAATACATTTTTATGTTTGTTTATTAGTCATATGCGTAGAATTTCTCCTTATTTTCGGTTCAGTGTTTTAGTGTTCACTGTTTTTAGAATAGTGTAATTTTAATTTTGCTAACAATTTGAATGTAGGCTCCTCTTGATCTTGAGGCCCTAGGCTGAAGCTTAGTTAGCCTATAGGAAAATCCGGCCCTGATCACACATGTCAGGGACACCTGTGGTGGTGAAATGCTAAGGTAGGACTTCCCTCAGACTCCCCGTTACTCTCATTATATAACCTTCCTTCCTTCCTTCCTTCCTTCCTTCCTTCCTTCCTTCCTTCCTTCCTTCCTTCCTTCCTTCCTTCTCTTCTCTTCTCTTCTCTTCTCTTCTTTGAAAAGGATGGCCTCCTACAGCCCACTGCCAGCCAAAATAAAGTTCAGAGGGGGGCTGCATGCAGTCCTCCTGAGCTCCATTTTCACTGGCAGAGGTCTGTAGGAGGCCATCATGGCTGAAAACAGGGCCTGAGGGATGGGCGCAGCCCCTCCCAACCTCCATTTTCATTGGCAGAGGAACTCTGGGCTGGTCCTTTGCTGTTTTCAGAGCAGCCCTGCAGGCCAGATATAAGTACGGATCTAGCCCATGGGCCTTGAGTTTCCCATCCCTGTTTTATAACAATACATACATACACACAATACTCCACCAGGGTTGTTGGATTTATACAAATGATGAGGGGATCAGTTGTAATTGAATGCACTTGCTAAATTGTTAGCAACAATGTTCATTGTCTGCATCCTAGTACCAAGGTCTTGAAGCAAAAATCTATTTTCTCAGACTGGATTATAAAAAAACTTTTTGTTCCCCACAAGGACAAAGCAGGATCAAAAGGAACCTGGCCTCCTCTTTTCATGTAAACTTTATTTACAGCCACTAACACATTTTATTAAACGGCATAAGGTTTTATAAATTATAGTTCACTTTGTTAGCTTCAGGCAATGGTTGAAGTGATGCAAGATTTAAATTTGGATGAGGTGGGTTTGATGAGGGGGGGAGAATACTACTATGCAAATACAGGTTATAGGTGAGGCAGATGGACAGAAGAGGTATTTCATCAATTAGCAATTCCAAATGTGTTAAATACCCATTGTGCTCGATAAGGCTTGTTGAGATAAGCCTAAAAACCTTTCGACTTGTATTCAGTTTGGCAGTCTCTTGCTCTGTAATGCTGGTGTACAGTAATTTCTTTCTTCGTCAACCTTGGGAATTTGTCATCCAGGAAAGTAAACATAACGTGGGGGTGATTTCTTTGTCCTTGTTTTCAGTCAACTAATGTCAACTTTGTTTCTTTAACTCTTTTGTGCAAAGTCTGGTTGCGTTGCCCAATATTGCTTGAAGTCATCACTCCAGCAGATCTGATGAATGTAGCTCAAAAAGTATTTTGTATTTTTAGTCCACATTCGTACTCCCTTGATAGAACATCATTTGTTTTCATTTTTTTTGCCCCAAAGGGGCAAAATAAACAATTAGTTAAATTCTCGCCAGCCGATCTAGGAGTTTAGAACTTCATTAATTAGGGGGAAGCTGAGGGATGTTTATGTTTGTCTTTCCTGATTTGCATCTGTCTATTGCCTCTCTCTAGCTTTTCACACTTTAACTGAGTTCAGGGGAAAACATCAGAAGGTCAGTTAAATCCTAGGAAAACATCATACAGTTCTTGGGGCTTTTTTCAGATCAGGCATCACTCCAATGGAGAGATGGTTAATATGGAAAACAAACAGACAAAAGTACTCTGGACAAAAATAATGAAATACAAGGTACTTCTCTAAGTACGATCACAATTCAGTTTAAAGTTTCCATTGCTAAGCAAGACAGTTGGTAAGTGAGTTTCGTCTTTAAAACCTTTCTTGCCACAGTTGTTAAGTGAATCACTGCAGCCAAGTTAGTAGAATAGAATAGAATAACAGAGTTGGAAGGGACCTTGGAGGTCTTCTAGTCCAACCCCCTGCTTAGGCAGGAAACCCTACACTACTTCAGACACATGGTTGTCCAATCTCTTCTTAAAAACCTCCAGTGTTAGAGCATTCACAACTTCTGGAGGCAAGTTGTTCCACTAATTGTTCTCACTGTCAGGAAATTTATCTTTAGTTCTAGGTTGCTTCTCTCCTTGATTAGTTTCCACCCATTGCTTCTTGTCCTACCTTCAGGTGCTTTGGAGAATAGCTTGACTCCCTCTTCTCTGTGGCAGCCCCTGAGATATTGGAACACTGCTATCATGTCTCCCCTAGTCCAGTAATATGGCTGATAACTAAATCTGTTTTCCCCATTGACTTTGCTAGTCAGAAGTCACAAAAAACTGATCACATGACCCCAGGACATTGCAACCATCAGAAATATGAGCCAGTTGACAAATGTCTGAATTTTGATCACATGACCATGGGGATGCAGCAATGGTTGTAAGTATGAAAAATGGTCATAGAGTAAGTCATTTTTTCCCAGTGTTGTAAGGTTGCTAAAGGAATGAATATAAGTCGAAGATCACCTGTATAAAACAAATTCCTATATTCATAGATATGAATATAATTATCTGGTTCTTCATGATGCAATTAGACTTTTTTTTTTGCATTGTTTCAACATGACTTCATTATCTCTATCCAAATGGTGATAAAGTGGGATAACAAAATTGTTACTTACATGCAAATTGAAGTGAGGCTTCCCTGCTTAAAATGCTACCGTAGACATTGGTGGTAAAACACTGGTACTGCCCAGCATCTTTTAATTCACTGGGATTGTTGATAATAAGGCTTCCTTCTATTACACTGTAGCGGTAATCACTTTCTATGTCTAAGTCGGTTCCATTCTGGAGCCACCTTGGAAGGAAAATAAAATAAATAGTTTAATAAGTTTCAAGAAAATATGGACAGTTTGATGCAATTAATGGGCTCACTTTTAATCTGGCTTTCAGTTTAGGAATTTGCATAACATTCCTATGGAAAATATTCAGATGCATGGGTATTTTCTAGAATACAATTTTTTAAAGAAAACATTTTGTATTTTTATTTCCAATACACATTTTTTTCCAGCATATTTTCTCCTGGTGTACCCAACGGTGTCCATATTCCTGAGATGAAAACTATGTGTAATGTTGTGAAGAGTATGAAACTTTAGCATGGTTATGCATTCAACCATTCTCTTGTACATTTGGTCAGCCTACAAAGTTTTATCTTAATTTTGATAGTCTTTCTTAATTTCTTATCCAACCTATCTTCAGAAACCACTTATAGATATTTGTTTCTCTATCTGGCTATCAAACCTTTGTTGATTGATTAAACTGGGAAAACATCAAAATAAATTTAATCACTTGTCTCTAGTGCCATAATTATGTACCATGATTGCAATTCGTCCTGCCTCTTGCAGCTCCATTTGTTTATTATTTATTTAGCAATCCTATTTACTGATCTCATTCATCTTTGGGATTCCTTAGCATTATTTCATTATTGTTAATGCAGATCTTGAAGCAGTGGTACCTGTTTTTCTATTTATTTATTACATTTATACGTCCACTTCAGAGGTGGGTTCTTACCAGTTCAGCCCGGTTTGGCCGAACCGGTAGTGGTTTGGCGGCCTGGGTCACTGGAACCAGCAGAGACCCAGACCTGCTACGCCCCCAGATTGGTTCTCCTACGGGGCACCATTTTGATTTTCACAATTGCAATTGAACAAATGTATTTTTTTTCTTTTTTAATGTTCTGCGCATGCACAGACCTATTTTTGTGTAAATAAGCATGTGCAACCCATCCCTGGTCCACTTGTACTTTTTGTGTACAATGCCTGCAAAGTGTCAGGCTACTTAAGTGAATAGTAGGAAGGTGTTGTGGTTGCAATCATGTAAGTTCTGAAGGTCATCTTCCAAATAACTTCTGAAGTATACTGTCAAACGTAAAAGAGAAGTTCCACATGTGATTTATTATAAATGCTAATTTATTGCTAAAAGTCTGCCAAGTAATCTTCTCAACTAATAGTTGGCACATGCTCGGAGTTAGAGGAGGATCAATGGTACCCAAGGTGGATTGGACATACTTCTGTTGTGGCTATGTAGGGATTCTTGGCTGATCCCCCTTTTCACACCAACCCAGATTCTTTCTTCTACATATGCACATCCCTAGAATTGGACATCTTAAGTCTTCCACAAGTTTACAGCACTAATTTTATATCTTGGATCTTGGCATTGCCTGTTTTTGAAGGCCAACTCTCACCATACCATACCAAACTTGATATGGCTCTTGCAATTACAGAAATTGTGCCAAATGCAGAATGTTAATTGGTAAAATTATTGAGAATGCTCAAGGGATGATTAAGGATTAAGCTAGGAATAAACTAGGAAGGTAAATGACATCTGCTGGATCTTTTTTAAACATCCATATATTGATCACACTTTGCATGCAACAATTTTAGCATAAGGTAGATGTTCAAAAGTCTATATAATGTAAATTATATACTGAAAGTTAATATTGATAAAGTCTACTTAGAAGACCAACTCAACATAACCCAAGCCAGTGACAAAGTGGAAATCTTGATCAGACATCTGAAAATTGCAGAAATTGATAGAAAACCAGAAATTGAATTCAATGTAGGAAGCCTACATTGTTGGAAAGTCCAGAAATGACTTGATTTTTCTGCTCCAGTGGTGGCTCTGGGTGGGAGTTTTTTTAACTCCTTATTTTAATTTGTTTCTGTAAGCCGCCCGGAGTCCTACGGGATTGGGCGGCATATAAATTTATTAAAAGTTAAAGTTAAAAAGTTAAGGATAGCAATCTCCTTAAAGAAGCAGAACTGCAACATGGGGATGTACTTAGCCTCATGCCTATTTTGAGTCTATGGGTAATGTTTATGAGTAATGTAATGAATAGTAGGCAGGGGTGAAATTCAGCAGGTTCTGACAGGTTCTGGAGAACCGGTAGCAGAAACTTTGAGTAGTTCGGAGAACCGGCAAATAGCACCTCTGGCTGGCCCCAGAGTGGTTTGGGAATGGAAATTTTGCAGTATCCTTCCCTTGCCATACCTACCAAGCCACGCCCACAGAACCTGTAGTTAAAAAAAAGGAATTTCACCACTGGTAATAGGTAATAAGTCTATTGGTAATGGCTATTAGCCTCTTGTCTACTTTGCGTCTATGGGTAATGGAGGTTTTACTCAGCTCTAGCTAATACACCAATTACAGCCTTACTCAGAGAAAGTGGTTCTGGTACCATAATCTGCAAGCCTATCAACTCTTCTACAAATGGTTGCAAAGTTATTTTACACAAAACTGCTGTTGAAGCTACAGTTAGTACAAAATACAACAATCCACTTGCTGGTGAATGAGAACTGCTTGTGCACATAAAAACTGTGTAAAAATAAAACCTTGCACATAAAAACTGTGGTTTCTAACTATATGCTTGAAAATTGAAAATGTGATATATTTTACTAGAAAGCTCTATATGGCTGAAGACCCAGATCCCTGGAGTTCCATCAATGTTAGGAAGAACTGCCAGTCCAGTATGTACATAATTTAATGTACTGTATAGGATTGACTAAAGGGCAACATAAATACTGCATTCAGTTTTGGTCGCCACAATGTAAAAAAGATACAGAGAATCTAGAAAGAATCCAGAGAAGAACAATAAAGATTATTAGGGGATTAGAGGCTAAAACACATGAAGAAGCGTTGCAGGAATTGGGTATGTCTAGTTTAATGAATCGAAGGACTAGGGGAGAATAGCTCAGGGGCTGCCACAAAGAAGAGGGAGTCAAACTATTATCCAAAGCACCTGAGGGCAGGAGAAGAAGCAATGGGTGGAAACTAATCAAAGAGAGAAGCAACTTAGAACTGAGGAGAAATTTCCTGACAGAACAATTAATCAATGGAAGTTGTGAATGTTCCAACACTGGAAGTTTTTAAGAAGATGTTGGATAACTATTTGTCTGAAATGGTATAGGGTTTCCTGTCTAGGGAGGGGGTTGGACTAGAAGACCTCCAAGATCCCTTCCAACTCTGTTATTCTATTCTAAATGTTTAAATAAATAATTAAAAAATATAAAATAAAAATAAACCATATGTAGGGTTACTGACAGTTCCCCTGCTATGTTAGCTTCGGGGAAGAGTTAGAAATAAGTTTCTTTTTAGTCGTAGCACTACTATCTGGAATAATTTTCTGTAAGAGATTAGTATCACTTCTTCTCTCTTCATGAGATTTACAAAGCCTTGAAAACAGTCTTGTGTGGAAGAACTTTAAAGGTTAAAATAATAATTCAGGAATTTTAATATTTTATTTTAATAATTTGCTATATTTTTTATCGAATGCTTTTATTGTGTTACTATCTCTTGTAAACTGCCAGGATTCCTAAGGGATTAAGGCAATATAGAAACAAAACAAATTAACAAATAAAGGTCAAAACCTGAACAGCAGATCTATGAATGGATTACCCTTCAAATTATTTATCTGAGATATAATGTTCCAGATCTAAAAAAAAAGATTCCTTCTTCCACAACAAATGTTGAAGGTGAATTTCATATTATTAACCTGTAGTTTAAAAAAATAAAATAAAATGCACTTTACTTTATATAGATGGTCCTTAATTCATGTCTTTCTATTAGACAAATAAATGAAATTCTAAATAAATAAATAAATAAATAAATCTAAAGCAGAATTGAATCTTCATGATCAAACTGGACATAATAAATAGTGGAAGCAGGAGGAATGAACCGATTAAACTTGTTATGGTTGGAGGAAAAAAAATAGTTGATTTTGCAGTGAATAAGAACTAATCAGGGGTGGGCTGCTATGGATTTGCCTGGGTTCGGGGGGAATACTTACCTAACATTATGGCGGGTTGAATGAACCTCCAAATCCCACCCCTGGCTGGCCCCTCTCACCCCTCCCAGGAGTCTCCATGCAGCCCATTTTGGATGCAAGGTACATGCAGGGCCTGCGCAGAGGCTCAGGGGGCGGCAAGGGGGGGGGGAATGGGCCTCCTGGAAGTTCCGGAAGGCCAGAAACGGGCCTGTGTCTGGCCTCCTGTCAGCCTCTGCTTTGCTGCTGCTTCGGCTGCCATTGAAACGGGGAGGGGGGGCATGGTATTTGGGAGGGGAATACTGATTGTGCTGGAGGAAGATTCTGGAGTTTCTGCTGCCTGTCTTACTGCGCATGCGGAGGAGGTTTCCCGCCAAGGCCAACGGCACCGACATTCCATCTTGGTGATGCCTTTCGAAGTTATCTCACACCTGACACTTGGGAGAATTATGATTGGACTGTAACTGGGATGCCAAGGGGTGGGGAATGGGTTATTCTATATATCATTTGCTTTCGCGCCTAAATAATCAGTCTTCGCTTTGCTACGCTTCTAATCATTTATAATTAGTAAAAGTACACTTGATTTCTATCAATGGAGTCTCGTGGTTTTCTTTCCTAATTATTCAACGGAGGAGTGCTGACACCTCCGGAGTGCCTCTGGAGCCTGGGGGAAACAGTTTTTGCCCTCCCAGAGGCACGAGGAAGCCTCGTGGGCTTTTTCCTGGGAAAGGCAAAAATGCCCCCCCTCCATGGTGCAGGAGGACGATTAGGCCATGCCCACCATGGCCACGCCCACCTAGCAACCGGGCAAAGAACCCGTTGCTGAAATTTTTGAAGCCCACCCCTAGAAATGATCCGATTTTCATAGTCTGAACCAACATTCCAACTGGAGTAACCTCCTTAAAAAGGCAGACAAAAATTAGCGCCTTTGGGAACAGTTCACAAAAGTGAACATTAGGGAAAATGGCGCTTTGTGCAAGGATACGTATATTGACAGTTGCGGCAGTTGGTGGAAATTCATTGATTAGAAAAAAGACAGGTACGTAAATGAATAAATTAAGATAGTTTTATAACTGAATCTTTTAAAGTATTTTTTTGTATTTTGTATTTTTGTATTTATTAGACATTTATAGGCCGCCCTTTTCCCTGAGGGGACTCAGGGCGGCTTACAGTCAAAAAGGAAAGGGAGTGTAGGACAATACAAAAAGAAATGTGCACAAAAGTAAATTAAATAGTAAAACTCAACATTCACTCAGCATTCGGGAGGGGCAAAAATAAACTTATCCCCAGGCCTGATGGGCTAGCCAGTTCTTGAGGGCTGTGCGGAAGGCCTGGACGGTGGTGAGGGTACGAATCTCCACGGGGAGATTGTTCCATAGTGTCGGAGCCGCAACAGAGAAGGCTCTCCTCTGAGTAGTCGCCAGTCGGCACTGACTGGCGGATGGAATACGGAGGAGGCCAACTCTATGCGATCTGATGGGACGCAGGGAGGTAATTGGCAGAAGGCGGTCTCTCAAATAGCCAGATCCACTACCATGGAGCGCTTTATAGGTGGTGAGTAGAACCTTGAAGTGCACCCGGAGGTCGACAGGTAGCCAGTGCAGCTCACAGAGGATCGGTGTTATGTGGGCGAACCGTGGTGCGCCCACAATCACTCGCGCGGCCGCATTCTGGACTAGCTGAAGTCTCCGGATGCTCTTCAAGGGCAGCCCCATGTAGAGCACATTACAGTATTCCAGCCTGGAGATCACAAGGGCTCGAGTGACTGTTGTGAGGGCCTCCCGATTCAGGTAGGGCCGCAACTGGCGCACCAGGCGAACCTGGGCAAATGCCCCCCTGGTCACAGCTGAGAGATGGTGGTCAAAAGTCAGCTGTGGGTCCAGGAGGACTCCCAAGTTGCGGGCCCTTTCTGAGGGGTGTAAGTTTTGTCCCCCCAGCCTGAGTGATGGTATGTTGGTCAAATTTTTGGGAGGGAAACACAACAGCCACTCGGTCTTGTCTGGGTTGAGTATCAGCTTGTTCGCTCTCATCCAGTCTTTAACGGCTTCTAGACCCCGGTTCATCACGTCCACCGCTTCATTGAGTTGGCACGGGGCGGACAGATACAACTGTGTATCGTCCGCATATTGGTGGTATTTTATCCCGTGCCTTCGGATGATCTCGCCCAGCGGTTTCATGTAAATGTTAAATAGTAGGGGGGATAGGACCGACCCCTGCGGCACCCCATAAGTTAGGGGCCTCAGGGACGATCTCTGCCCCCCCACCAACACCGACTGCGACCTGTCCGAAAGATAGGAGGAGAACCACTGCAAAACAGTGCCGCCCACCCCTATCTCCCGCAGTCGTCGCAGAAGGATACCATGGTCGATGGTATCGAAAGCCGCTGAGAGGTCCAGGAGAACTAGGATGGAAGCATGGCCTCCATCCCTAGCTCTCCAGAGATCATCGGTCAATGCGACCAAAGCGGTTTCTGTGCTGTAACCGGGTCTGAAGCCAGACTGGAAGGGGTCAAGATAGTTAGCTTCCTCCAAGGTACGCTGAAGCTGGAGAGCCACCACCTTCTCAACAACCTTCCCTACAAAGGGGAGGTTGGAGACTGGACGATAGTTATTAAGAACAGCTGGATCCAAGGACGGTTTCTTCAGGAGGGGTCTTACCAGTAAGACCCCTCCTGAAGTAACAAGTAAGTAACAATGGAATAGATTTTAGCTAAAAAAACAGAATACAGGAAGTCCTTGACGTATGACTACAACTGAACCCAATGTCTCCATTGTTAAGCAAGACGGTTGTTAAGTGAGTTGTGCCCCATTTGATGACCTTTTCTTGCCGCAATGGCTGAGTGAGCCACTCAGCCGTTGTTGCGTTGGTAACACAATTTGTAAAGTGAATTTGGCTTCCCCGTGAACTTTGCTTGTCAGAAAATCGCGAAAGGTGATCATGTGACCCTGGGGAACTGCAACCTCATAAACACAAGACTGTTGCCAAACGCCTGGATTTGGATCGCATGACCAATGGCCATCAGTATGAAAAATGGTCATAGGCTACTTATTTCAGTGCCGTTGTAACTTCAAACCGCCGCTAAACGAAATGTTGTAAGTCAAGGACCACTGTACACAGACTTGGAATCAAAATAGGTGGCTCAGCTCCGTTGCTAAAACATGTTAGCTACCTGTAGGTTGGGGCAGGATTTCCTCTTGCTTGACAACTGAGAGACACTTTCTTCTCCTCTGAATCCATTGGGAAGATCACAGGGTCAGGTTCTTGAATAAACATCGGCCCATAATCGACACCCTCTAGGAAGACAAAAAGGAAGACCTCCTTCAGAGATTACTACTGAAAGTACTTGCTCAGAGCTATGAATTGTGAGCCTTGTTCAGCATCAACTTTTGGGATCTACTTCAGAAAACAATTCATTCTCTTCCCAATCATCAAATTATATAAATATACACGTATGTAGAGTCATCAAATGCTCAGGATGTCCTTTAGATTAGGTTTGATCAGTATGCTACCTACATCTGCCAAGATGTAGTATGGCTCTAGTAGCACCACACACCAGGGGTGGGTTCTGGATTCTTCTACTGCTGGTTCAATCAGGGACGTGCTTCACATGTGCGTGTGCTTGATGCGTGCTATGCACACATGTGCTTTAGGTAAAAAAAATCTGCATGCACAGAAGCAAAAACCAAGATGGCAGCTCCTATGGGGCTGCCCATAGAATCGGTTCGGGGGCATGGCTGGCTGAGTTACTACCTACTCGGCAGAACCAGTCTGAACTAGTAGGAATCCACTTCTGCCACACACATACCCATTTGAGTCATTGCTGTAATATGCCTCCCAGACTAACCTATATTTGTGCTGAATGGCTATATACTTAGACTTTGACTAAGAATAACTTTATTATTACTTCGAATATGCATTAATCGGCATACATTAAAATGAAATTTCATTGCATGCAGCTCTCAAAGGATCACCACCTCCAATATACACTACATGAACATGACAAAATAAATAAATCAATACAAAATTATGTGTATACCCACATATATTATATTACACAGACAAACAACACAATCTAGTTCAGATGCATGTATGTAAAGTAAAGTTAAACGTTCCCCTTGCACATATGAGATAGTTGTTCCTGACCCTAGGGGTTGTGCTCATCTCAATTTCAATGCCAAAGAGCCAGCACTGTCTGAAGACGTCTCCATGGTCATGTGGCCGGCATGATTAAATGCCAAAGATACACGGAACACTGTTACCTTCCCACCAAAGATGGTTCTTATTTTTTTCCTTGCATTTTTACCTGCTTTCGAACTGCTAGGTTGGCAGAAGCTGGGACAAGTTATGGGAGTTCACTCCATTACGTGGCGCTAGGGATTCAAACCACCAAATTGCCAATCTTTCTGATTAGCAAGCTCAGCATCTTAGCCACTGAGCCACCGTGTCCCCTCTTGTATACATGTAGATGGTGAGAAAAATGAATCTTGTGAGTTTACCAGATAGATCGCATAAGGAATAAAGCTTAAAGAATCTGGAACTCCTGCTATAGATACTTTGAAACCTCTTCACAGAGGGGAGCCACAGAAACAGACCATAAAGTGTGTGTGGGGGGTCTCTAACAATGCTTTGAACTCTAAGCACATAGCACATACAAGCTTATGTAAATTTCTTCAATAATTAAATGGAAGCTTCTGGCCATCTAAATTCAAGATGGTGCCTCAACTCAGAACGCCGAGTCATTCAATCTTGATGCCTCAAACTGAAGTGGAAAAGGAGGCACTTCAACATGATTGAAAGCCCCTTGAACAGAAATGATTTTTAGCATCCAAGCTGATCTTGAGTGAGCCAATCCTACCCAAAATTTGAAACAAAAAGACTTCTTAGATTGCCTTCAAAAAGCTACTTCCAACAAAACGTCATGGAACAGATTTTATTAATTTCAAAGATCACAGTGGGAAAATGTACAGGATCCATTTCAGAAGTTATCAATCCTTTCCCCACACCCCTCGGACTTCAGATTTAATTTTCTATCAAGGTTCGCGTTTTCAGAGTCCAGTTATTAAGGGGACTTCAACAGCCATTTACTCAGGGTTTTCAAAATCAATCACAGCCAATTTTCAAAGAGGAAATAAGTACTTGAATTACTTATTAAGCTAAACCACCCTGTTAATCCAAATGTGTGCCTGGCCATATTATTCATCATTTATCTCTTTAACTAAGCCTACCATCCATTCTAAGTGAAATATGGATTTCCCATAAACCAAGGAAAGCTACACTGTATAAAATACAGGACTGGGGATACTGAAGCGGAATGACATTGCTGTTTGAGTAAGATAGAATTATATATATAAACAGGTTGAGTTCTGTTCTGACCCAGGCTTCCTTATAAAGCAAAACCCCTTTTATTTACATGACTGTGAATTCCTTTCATTCACAGTCAGCAAGGCTTAGCAAATAGACTTTCAGAGGAATGTTTATCCACACGAACCTTATCTCATTTGGAGAGCTGCCAAATAACTAGTTTCCAAACGCAGGGCATGGCAAAACTTGGCAGAGTCTCTTATAGTCATAAGCAGAACTTTCCACTCTTGAAACGACTGAATGAACGAATTGTTTCCTGTAAAAGCCCACTTCCCCTTCGTTCCTCTTTTGTTTCCTATGGGAGGAGCCAATCACCTCCAAAGTGTGGATTTACTCTTAAGTCAACCCTGCTT
Source organism: Thamnophis elegans (assembly GCF_009769535.1). Lineage (NCBI taxonomy): Eukaryota > Metazoa > Chordata > Lepidosauria > Squamata > Natricidae > Thamnophis > Thamnophis elegans. The sequence continues at coordinate 13,987,524 of NC_045546.1, read as the reverse complement.
TCTTAGTTGTTCTTGTTTTCTGGCAGCTCTGTGCATGCTCACACTGGGAACAGGCTCCACTGTTCTTCCGCCTCACTGCTGTCTAGCTCCCTCTCTGCCTCTGACGCAGAGCTCTCGCCTGAGCTTTCCTCAGCCCTCAGGACTGGCCCATGTTCCTCCCCAACCTCCTCATTGTCTGACTCTGCTGCCAGCTTTGCTGGCCGCCGGTGGGTCACAACAAGCTCTATCATACACATCAAACGACTATGTTGTTTAAATTAGCACTTTGCAGAAAAAAAATTGTCTTCTATTCTTTCCCTCCTCTTTGAGTTAAAAAAGAATATGCTTTCATGATGCACTTCAAATGTATTTGAAAGAAAATACGATTGGTGAGTGTCTTTTGCTTATTTAACTAAGAAATGGGCAGAAGTTGAATATCTGCATCTTTCATTGTATATGCATTTCTCTAGTGCTCTTAGGAGCATTCATGTAGGGGGTTACAAAAAAACATGATAATGGCCCTGCCAATTCTAAATTTGTGGCATATATTTTGATTGCATGAAAATGTCTATGGAGATTCTCAGTCATCCAGGTCACGGTTGTCCCAAAGATGCTTATTCAAGAGGACTTTCTGTTTTTCTTTGAAGATATTTTGCTTCTCATCTAAAAAGCTTCTTCAGCTATTCAGAACTTCTTTAATGTGAAGCAAAACATCTTCAGAGAAAGAACAGAAAGTCCAGTTGCCTCTTGGAAAAGCACGACTGGGACATGATTGCATGGAACTTTGATAATGAAAGAAGTATTTGCAGGAAGAGTCAAGAAAGCCAATATGGCATCTAGAACAGTGATGGGTTCCTGTTCTGATCCCCTCCTCTGTCCAGTAACAAAAGCCAAGACAAGCGGAACTAAAATGTAGCAAGACCAAAATCTCGGTGGCTGAAAGCCAAGCAAACAAACAGATAGCAATAGCAATAGCAGTAGACTTATATACCGCTTCATAGGGCTTTCAGCCAGATAAGGACCTTGGCAGCAACTCAGACAAACCTTGGCAGCAATCCAGCCTGCCAAGTTAGTTACAACAGTTCTCTTTAGTCAATGCATTGACTTCTGCAAGAAGGGCGTGTGCACAAGCAGTCTTTTTTATAGTCTGGAGAGGAGCCTAATGACCACCAGCTGAGCGCAATTACCTCCTGTAATTGCGTAATTGTTCCTGATGCCTAGTAGCTTTTCGATGGCGTGCATCCAAGAACAATTCACTGCTGGCTTCTGGATCACTCTCCCTTGTCTCCTCCCCACTGGTCAAGGCTCAGGAGCCACCTGGTGGCCAACCAGTCTCTCTGCGCTCTGCTCGGAGCGGAACCCTGTCCAGGGTCCTCCACTTCCTCCAGAGCCGACTCATAGGGCCCCTCACTCTCGGAGTCTGGTGGCAGCTCCAACGGCTCCTGTTGGGCCACAACAGGTTCCTATCGGCTCAGACTGGTTTGGCCAAACCGATAGTAGCTTGGTAGCCTGGGTTGCTGGAACCGGCAGCAACTCAGGCCTGCCACACCCCTGAAATGGTTCTCCTGATGGCGCTGTTGGTGCCGCCATCTTGTTTTTGGCTTCTGTGCATGTGCAGAAGCATTTTTATAGTACTGTGCATGTACGCAGAGCGCATATTAAGCACACATGCATGAAGCGCACAGGCAGGCTGCATCCCTTAATGAACCAGCAGTAGCTGTTGCTGAAATCCGCCACTGATCTAGAACCATACAGTCAAAGACCTTTCTCCTTTTTTATTTGTATTGAATGTGCAATAGCAACCATATTGATTTTTGACACTCCTACGGACACCCTTGTCTATGAGGAAGGTTGAACTATAAGAACGACTAACTCGAGGTAACCAGCCAGTATCAATTAACCAATATATGCAATACAGGACAGCAACTTTTTGTTTGCTGGTGAAAATGTCACCCTGTTGTGGCCCATCGGTTGCTAGCCCCTCCAGCAGCCGAATCAGAGGAGGAGGCGGCATGGGAGTCAGGACATCAAGACAACCTGAGAGCTCCAAGGGGGAAGGAGGAATGGAGCTGGCAAAGACACACAGAGAGAGGGGAGCCATCCATCAGCCCTCAAATGGAGAGTCAACAGCCCCCAGGTCTGGCGGTGACTAATGAGGAAGAGGAGGAATATCTGGGTCCAGTGGCTGATGTGCGGATGCACAGAAGGCAGAGGAGAGGAGAGCAATGGAAATCTATGGACTGATCCTTGGGAAGGAAGAGCCACCCCTGCTAACAAAGTCCCACCCTCACTCTGGGGATAAAAGGCAGGGGGCGGAGATGTATAGACATGGCAAACAACTATACATCTTTGGACCAAATGGACTTGTTAGCCTGCCTTGAGAGAGAAACTTTTTGCCGGGGCTACCGGCATTCCTAATAAAAGAATTTTGAGTTCACTTCAGTGGGTTTGTCGTGTTTGGGGAGCTGGGTCAGAACACATCCATTGATTTTCTGCTTGTCATGATCCAGCCAGAAGAAAAAGAAATTGAAAATGTTAGCTTCCTGGAAATTAGTTAAAGGACTTGTAGCATTTGCATGAACACTGCTCTCCATAAATAAATGACAGGATAATTTGCTTTGTGTATTTCAGTTCCTAATCCCCATGATTGAATGCTCTTAAACAAACCAATGGTTTTCATCTGCTAATTTGAAAGCTTTTTGCACACACAAAAAGACACTTTGGTGCCTAAACATTGGCATGATGTGGTCCTTCTCAATAGACATAATGATTCCGATCAATCCTTGTCAATTTGGTTTCTCAGAGGAGCACAAAAGGGATTCCTAGCAAATCACATATGTGACTATTGGCAATCTATCTCTGGGAGATTTATCTGAACACATCTGTGGATATTTATTTTTCATTGCATTTCTACACCACCCAACTTCAAAAGATCAGAGTAGTTTGTGGTAGATAAAGACAGCACTGCCAGCAGAATATATAACCATGACAAAGAAACAACAACAAGGAACTAGAAAGCATTACATCATTAAAAAAAAATTGCTGACATTTTAGTTGGCAAAGATTTTCAGAAATAAATGCCACTGTGTTCATCGTTAGAGACTAGAGCGGTAGAGACTGTTACCTCAACTTTCTTTTCAGACCTGAAAAGAATCAAATATCTGAAACGTGCCTGGAATCCTACAGATATCACAACAGGATTTACAGATTACACTAAACCGTGGATGGCTGTGTACAGCAGCCTTAGACCTTTTAATGTTGCGTTGTAAAATATGGTTTTGTAGATCACCATTTCTGACTCTTAAAGGGTTTTTAGGACTACAGACTTTCAATTGTCTTCTGTTTCTGTGCTTGTGGAGAAACTGGTAAGATGCATTACTGTATTTTTCAGAGTATAAGACACACCGGAGTATAAGATGCACCAAGATTTTGAAAAGGCAAATTAAAAAATAAAGTTTTTGCACTCTGCAGACCTCCCAAAAATGGCCCGATTCATGAAAATGGACCTGTTTTTTGTCCAAAAAAAAAAAGGGCATGCATAGCCTTTGGGAGACCTATAGAGTGCTCCTGAGGGCTGAGGCAAAATTGAGCAAAAAAAATGACCTGTTTTTAACTCATTTCTACCTCCTCAGCCCCCAGGGGCACTCTGGAAACCTCCTAAAGGCTATGCACGGCCATTTTGGTGAAGGGATGGGGTTTCAGGAGGCAAAAAATGCTGTAATCAGTGTATAAGATGCACTCAGATTGTCACCCTCTTTCTTTTTTGAGGGAAAAAGGTGCATCTTATACTCTGAAAAATATGGTAAGTATATTTTTTTACTTATTTTTTACTTTTTTAGATGACAGTAAAGCCAAGATGTGGAGCTTTTGACACTTTCCAAGCCCTGGCTGTAGTTCACAGCCAAGTTTCTAAAGCCTTATGAAAGAGCTGGGGCCATTCTAATGTCTGAATGAATCCACAAACAGGATCTATAGCAGAGATGGCCCATCTTCTTGTTCCCCTCAGTTGGCTCTTTTTAGCTAATGGAATCTGCAGCATGTCAAATTTGCTGGATTGCTGCATTGAATTAGATGGTCCCTAAGGTAGCCCGGTCCCTGAATATATACATATTTATTACATTTTTGCTGATAAATAAATGAAACGAGACTAGTATTGATCTATTTTGAGCTATTTAACTCTGACCAGCTAGCCATACCGTTGCTGGGATTTGAACCTGGTCTGTTTTTACATATTAGGCAGTTGTATTAACCTCTAAGACACAAGGTCCCCTCCCTTATCAGCTGAGCCAGGGGAGTAATTGTGGGGTTTTTTTCTTTTGTCAAAGCACCTGGTGTGGCCAAATAGGAAGCAGTATGCTCCCTCCCATATTTGGGGATACCAGGTGCTTTGACAAAAGAAAAAAAGCACATAAATACACACACACACACACACACACACACACACACCAGGGGTGGGTTCCTGCCAGTTCTAACCTCTTCTATATAAGAGGTTCCACAAATCTACAGAGCCCTTTAGAACCGGTTCCAGCTCCCTCCCCCCGCCTGTCCGCACATCATCAAGATGAAGAGTGAGAGGAGGAATTCTGGGAGTTGAAGTCCACAAGTCTTAAAGCTGTCAAGTTTGAACACCCCTGGTTTTTTTTTCCCTAAAGGATTAGGGGTGCAAAGGTCTTGTAACTTGACAGCTTTAAGACTTGCGTGCTTCAAATGCCAGAGTTTCTGAGCCAACATTTTGGTTGCTAAGCAAGAGTGTTGTTAAGTGGGTTTCACCACATTTTACAAGTTGGCCAGGCCCACCCAGTCACATGGCTGGCAAGCCACTCCTACCCGGTCACATGGCCGGCAAGCCACTCCCACAAAGCAGGCCACACCTACAGAAGAGGTTCTAAATTTTTTTGAAACCCACCACTGATACACACACACACACACACACACACACACACACACACACACACACACACACAGAGTTATGTGTAACTGAATGGAGTGGAGTGTTATTGGCCGGATGCCTTTCCTATCACCAATGCAGAGTCTGCAGCTGTTATTTACTCATTGTGCCCAGAGAGAGAGATATACCTGCCACTTCTCAAGATCAAACTCGCAGCCTCCTGACTGTGAGGTGAGATCTCCACTTCTAGGCCACTGCACTTCTCAAAACTGATATTATATGTATATGATTTAATTAGTGAATTATATAATAGTTATTAATTAGTGTTAATAACTATTAATTATCTAATATAATAGAATTAATAATATAATTATTAATTATCCACACATTTTCCTAGAGAAAGAATCAGAGTAGATTATTATTATTATTATTCACACAGGTAGTAGCCATATTACTATTTCATCTCATTGTTGATCTAGAGGTCCTTAAAGCTGTGCCTGGCATTTTGAAACACTAACAAAGGAAACAGGTAAAGCAGGATTGATAACCAATCAGGAAGAGGAACAAAAGCTCAGCAAAAAAAAAAAAAAGCATGGTTGGATGGTTCAGTGCTGAGAGCTGCAGAATCCATAGTTCTAAATTCCCAAAGTTCAAAATTCTCTAAGCTGACTCCAGACCAGTGGTGGGTTTCAAAATTTTTTAGAACCTCTTCTGTAGTTGTGGCCTGCTTTATGGGAGTGGCTTACCGGCCATGTGACTGAGTGGCCGTGGCTTGCCAGCCATGCGACTGGGTGGCTATGGCCAATTTGTAAAATGTGAAACCCACTTAACAACACTCTTGCTTAGCAACCAAAATGTTGGTTCAGAATCTCTGGTATTGAAGCACACAAGTCTTAAAGCTGTCAAGTTACAAGACCCTTGCACCCCTAACCCTTTAGAAAAAAAAAACCCGGGGTGTTTAAACTTGACAGCTTTAAGACTTGTGGACTTCAACTTGATGATGTGCGGATGGGCAGGGGGAGGGAGCTGGAACCGGTTCTAAACAGCACTGTAGATTTGTGGAACCTCTTCTATAGAACTGGCAGGAACCCACCCCTGCTCCAGATCAAGTTGTGTTTTCTAACTTTAGTCATAATTCGTAAGCAAGAACATAAAACGGGAGGAGAAATTAATAGGTTATAACGAATCATGGCAAGGATGTTGATACATAATAAATCAATGACTTTCCTTAACAAAGACGGATCTATTGAGAAATAAATGCAGACAAGCATATGTTATCACTTAATACCATTAATTTCCCAGGGGCAACATTACTTTTCGCCTGCTTTTCATCAAGATTTTAGTAACACCTGTCAATTGTCAGCCTCCTCCCGTTCTGAACTTCAGCAAGTTTCTTACAAATTCTAAATTGCCATGCATGTTATTGAGCAATAGCAGTATTTCTGAACCTTGACAGGTTAAAGATATGTGAATTTTGATTCCCAGAACTTCATTGCCAACACAGTGTCCAAGGAATTATGGGAATTGAAGTCCACATATTTTCAAGTTGCCAAGGTGGACGGGCACTGAGTTTACATTATGCAAATTTGATTGATATCAATGCCCCCTCCCCAAGTATTCCATTAACATTTCAAGTATTCACATACAGTTTCAGCAAATTATTAAGCCCTCCCATGCAAAATGAATTAAGGCCTTTGAACTCTGGTGCTGGAGAAGACTCCTGCAAGTCCCTTGGACTACAAGGCCATCAAACCAGTCAGTCCTAGAGGAGATCAACGCTGACTGCTCTTTAGAAGGCCAGATCCTGAAGTTGAAACTCCAATGCTTTGGCCACCTAATGAGAAGGAAGGACTCACTGGAGAAGAGCCTAATGCTGGGAAAGATGGAGGGCAAAAGAAGAAGGGGATGACCGAGAATGAGGTGGCTGGGTAGAGTAACTGAAGCAGTAAGTATGAGCTCAAATGGACTCCAGAGAATAGCCGAGGACAGGAAGTCCTGGAGGAATGTTGTCCATGGGGTCGTGATGGGTCAGACATGACTTCACAACTAACAATGACAACAACTGCAAAATGTGGAGTTTAATCACTTTGGAGTGTATGTTTCCTACACAGATTTGTGCCTATTTTGGTACCCAGTTTGCCTGCAATATCTAGAACTTATTCTTTTCATATAAAAATTAACCATATCCATTTAAAATATGTGAGTTTCCCTAATGTTTCCAAATAGTCTTAAAAACCTTAATAAACAATATTTTGTATTAATTTGTTCACATGTATATTGATTTTTTTTGCATGATTTCATTAACTGCTTTTATCTCATACAGTACATGTAGAGTACACACACACAAACAGACACAAAGATAGATAGATAGATAGAGAGAGAGAGAGAGAGAAATAGAGAGATAGAGATAGATAGATAGATAGATAGATAGGTAGGTAGGTAGGTAGGTAGGTAGGTAGGTAGGTAGGTAGATAGATAGATAGATAGATAGATAGATAGATAGATAGATAGATAGATAGATAGATAGATAGATAGATAGATAGATAGATATAGAGAGTTACATGTTTAATTTTTTTGTAGTTACAGAAACTGCAAGTTGTGTGAATGACTTAAGACCTCTTTGCATTGTGTGGATCTCTCTCATTTTTTGTACTTGTCCAGTTTTATTAATTTTGGCATCGTTTATTCCTTTATTCTGATTGTTTTTATACTCGTTTCCTGGTCCTTAGAAGCTTCTTATTGTGATCTGTCCAAGTCCATTAAGAGTTGAGTGGTATTTAAGTAAATAAATAAAGTGTGTACACACATACACACACACAATACATACAATATATATATATGTAGTATTTGTGCTGATAAATAAATAAAGGGAGACTAGTATAGATCTATTTCAAGCTATTTAGCTCTCATCAGCTAGCCATACCCTTACATACATAATACATACATACATATGTATATGTATATGTATATGTATATGTATATGTATATGTATATGTATATGTATATGTATATGTATATGTATATGTATATGTATAAGCATATGTGTATGTATGTATGTATGTATGTATGTATGTATGTATGTATGTATGTATGTATATATATATATATATAACACAACGTCCGCAGTCTGGAATGTTCTTTCTTTTGAAATTCATTAGGAACTCACATCGACCACTGATAATCATCAATGGATGAACTGTTTGTTTTTCCTTTCCTTTCCCTTCTTGCTTTTTAAAGTATAAGTTTCTTTACTGTAAGGTAAAGGTAAAGGTTCCCCTTGCACATATGTGCTAGCCATTCCCAACTGTGGGGGGCAGTGCTCATCTCCGTTTCTAAGCCGAAAAGCCAACGCTGTCCAAAGACGTCTCCGTGGTCATGTAGCCAGCATGACTAAATGCCGAAGGCGCATGGAATGCTGCTACCTTCCCACCAAAGGTGGTCCCTATTTTTCTACTTACATTTCTATGTGCTTTCAAACTGCTAGGTTGGCAGAAGCTGGGGCAAGTAACGGGAGCTCACTCGGTTATGCAGCGCTAGGGATTCAAACCACTGAACTGCTGACTATTCTGATCGACAAGCTCAGTATGTTAGCCACTGAGCCACCATGTCCCTTTACTGTATAAACACCACACACACACACACACCACACACCACACACACACACACGCACACACACACACACAAACACACACACACACACACACACACACACACACACACACACACACACACACATATATATATATATATATATATATATATATATATATAATGTATTGTTTTATTCTGCAGTTTTATTCTTTATTCAAAACACTGTGAACTGCTTTGTTGTAACTGAACATGAAGCTGGATATAAATATTCAAAAGTAATAAATAAAACATTCATGTAAAAAAAGTCCCAATATATTGCAATATGATTTCCTTTTTTTAAAACTGGAAATCTGTTTTAATACAACTGTTCAACTTATCACATTTTCTTGGCCTTGCAGAGAATATACTACAGCCTGGTTCCCCCCTCCCCCCCGCCCCAAAGGTGGCAATTCTACTATGTACCAAAAGGGCCTTGTTGGTGTTAACAGAGAATTGGATTGACAGCTCAACGCTGTTGATTTAAATGGACTAGTCTAAGTATGCTGAAGCCTGAACTAAATGTGATTCAGTTTCGGAGCCTGCTGAGAGAAAATTGAGGTAATCAGTTCTGCTACCTCTCTTGGCAACTGGTTGTTCAAACTGCTTTTACTGTTAGGTTTTTCTTGAAGCTCCGATGGATTCCCACCCCCTTCATGTAACTTAAAAATCCTGAAGATGAAACTCAAATACTTTGGCCACCTAATGAGAAGGAAGGACTCATTGGAGAAGAGCCTAATGCTGGGAAAGACTGAGGGCAAAAGAAGAAGGGGACGACAGAGAATAAGGTGGCTGGATGGAGTTACCGAAGCAGTAGGCGTGAGCTTAAATGGACTCCAGAGGATGTTAGAGGATGGGAAGGCCTGGAGGAACGTTGCCCATGGGGTCACGATGGGTTGAACACAACGTTGCAACTAACAACAACAACAACACTTGTATTATTTTGTGTTCTGCATTCTGGAACAGGAGAGAAAACTGTGGGTCTTTTTGTTGTAGGTGACATCTTTCAGGTAAATCATAAGATGGTGATATCTCATCCCTACTCAATCTCCTTTGCTCACATATCCAGTGCCCTTCATCTGTATTAATAGGACATTTTTCTGGTCCCTGAATCATAGCAATAGCGCTTAGATTTATATACTGCTTCACAGTGCTTTTCACAACCCTCTCTAAGCGGTTTACAGAGTCAGCATATTGCCCCCAACAATCCTCATTTTACCAACCTTGGAAGGATGGAAGGTTGAGTCAACCTTGAGCTTGGTAAGATTTGATCTGCTGAATTGCAGGCAGCCGGCAGTCAGCAGAAGTAGCCTGCAGTACTGCACTCTAACCATTGCACCACCGTGGCTCTTCCTTGTGGCCCTTCTCTGAATCTCTGCCAGTTTGCTTCTGATCCTTTTAAAGCCTGATTTCCACAACTGAATACAGTCCTTGAGATTGTCTGCTTTAATAGAAAGTGAAGCGTTATGATAGTTCCCCAAAGCAGTTATTATTCATTAATCTGGACATCATTTTTCACTTTTGTATTCATTCTTTGACTATTTGCTTTCAATTTACAATTGCTATGTACCAACTTCAGATTATGAGTGTTCATGGTTTTTCAATTAACCTTCATTACTGTGGAAACAGACATTCTGAATTTATTTCTGAATCTATTTTTGCAAATTTCAGGCTAGTGTACAAAGACAGCAAATCCAATTAAATTAACAATCAGATATTTTCCTTTTCCTTTTCCTTTTCCTTTTCCTTTTCCTTTTCCTTTTCCTCTTCCTCTTCCTCTTCCTTTCCTTCTCCTTCTCCTTCTCCTCCTCCTCCTCCTCCTCTTCATTTTCTTTTTCTTCTCCTTCCTACCTTCCTCCTTCTTTCCTCTTCCTTCTTCCTTCTTCCATCTTCCTTCTCTAGGATTTTAGCTAAGACACATTTACTTGCCATTGGCATTGGACAAGAGCAATAGTGCCTTTTGATTTAAGACTGAGAACATGAAGCTTGCATTAGTTTTGCCAAAGCTCAGTAAAGGGGACCAAAGTATTTCAATGTTAGACTGTGGTTGCAAATGCTTGAGAGCATTGTGTGTTTTCATGCTCCTATCATCCTTGTTGGTGAAAATAGGTGTAACAGAAAGCTGAAAGATACTCTACTAGCTCGAACCTGGGGAAATCTGTTTCTATATTTCATAGAGTAAGATAACAAAATATTTGATTGCGCACAGTAGAACAGACGATAAAACACTCTTTTGATGCAGTGTTGTGGGCTTTTCTGTCATCAGTGGTTTTTACTTGATGAAAAGGACTTAAGCAAGGGCCAGGGGTCATGTACTCCAAGTCCAACAAGGGAGAAAAGATAGAGGAGGAGATGTTGCTCTCTAAACTACAAGACTGGAACTGATAGTATTTTTAAAACCTGATAGTTTTAAGCTTGATAGAAGCCTTGGAACTAATACCTTTAAAAGTCATGGCTTTACACTCATGAGGCGTTAGGCTTCCTAGATAAATGTCTCTTCGCTTGTCACAGAGTTCAGCACTAGAGATGCCAGATCTGGGATGCAAAAACCAGGCAACCCCAATTCGTCAGTGAAGAGACAATATTTACTTTAGAAAAAAATAAAACCATAAACTGTAGGTGTGTTTATGGGTTTTGAAATAAAATACTACTACTACTAAATGCTAAACATCTGAATAATTTATTCTACTGTATAGGTTTTCCACACATTTGCTGTTGTTGTTAGTTGCGAAGTTGTGTCTGACCATGAACAACACTCCTCCAGGTCTTCCTGTCCTCTACAGGAAGGAGTTAAATGGACTCTTAAATGGACTCTGTCTGGAGTCCATTTAAGCTCACACCTACTGCTTCGGTGACTCCATCTCCACCTCATTCTCTACTGTCCCCTTCTTCTTTTGCCCTCAATCTTTCCTAGCATTAGACTCTTCTCCAATGAGTCCTTCCTTCTCATTAGGTGACCAAAGCATTGGAGTTTCATCTTCAGGATTTGGTCTTTTAAAGAGAAGTCAGGGTTGATCTCCTCTAGGACTGATTGTTTTGATCGCCTTGCAATCCAACGGACTCGCAGGAGTCTTCCCCCTCCAGTATGGTGCCGATCCACAAAGGACCTCTTGACAGTAGTTTGCTGGCTGGGCCTTCGCGTAGCTGTTTTCCCAGCTGTTCTCGCCATGATGCTTCTGACTTCTCCTGCTCTCAGCCTTTCTTATGGTCCAACTTTCACAGCCATCCATTGCAACTGGGAAAACCAGAGCCTGGACTATACACACTTTTGTTGGCAGGGTGATGCCTCTGGTTTTTAGTATGCTGTCTAGATTTGCCATAGCTTTCCTCCTCAGGAGCAAGCATCTTTTAATTTCTAGGCTGCAATCCCCATCTGCGGTGATCTTGTAGCCCAGGAAAATAAAATCTGTCATTACATGCATTTCTTCCCCATTTATTTGCCAGGAATTGAGAGGGCCAGATGCCATGATCTTAGTTTTCACACATACACATGCACAAATAATGCACACATACACACACACAAACACACATACCATTTCCTCCTTGGAAAACATTTACAAAATATAATTGATGATAAAATATATTTTGGTAAATAGAGCTTCACAGCTGTAAGTTTCAATACATGGCTAATATTATGGAGTCAGCTGTAAAAATATTGGGGCAATAGGAACAGAACTAGTTTAGTTTTCTAGGGCCCACTATATTGATTTTCAAAGGTGGAGATATAGCCATCTTTGTATGGCTGTAGTATTATCATTATCCTTCTCATGTTCTCGACTACCCCCTCTTATTATATTTTACATATCATATAATGCCGGTATATAAATAATAACAAATTATACGAATATAAGGTATAATTATATCTTATGATTATTGCTCTGTTGCTTTGCATGTACATTACATTGAAAGCTTCTGTACCAAAGACTCCTTATGTGTCAAATCACACTCGGCCAATAAAGAATTCTGCTCTGCTATTCTCTGCTTTGCTTTGCTCTGTAATATGGACAGTAATGCAATTTTACTTCAAGTCTACCTTGCCAGGGTTACCTTCATATGGTTCCGATAAAAGGACCATAGGAAACACATTGCAAGGGCTTATTTTAAGATTTATGAAAACATGGCAGAGGGTGGAAGTGGTTTGCTGAAGTTGGGTGGGAAGGTGCAAAAACATCAATCATTTCTGAACACCGTCACAATCTCAGATCTCTTCAGTGGGATGGATGGAGAAAGCGGGGTGGGTGGGGTGGGGGGTGAGGTGGGGAATCAAACATACCCTCCTGTTTGAAGGCCTCTGAGAATGGCTCGGGGTTTGTTGGTGGGTGATAGGGCTGCGATGACCCATGCCAATCTGGAGAGGAGATGCTTCCCATGGCAGGGTAACTTGGTCGTTGCCTGTTCTTTGAGTTAATGGCAGAGGAGGAGTAAGATGAACTGACAGATCTGAGTCTTAAAAGAGCAGCGTATGTGGCATGGATTCCTGGAATAGCTGCAGAGCATTCTGGGTAGGTTGGAAACAAAAAGAAAGAAAGAAAAATGCAATTCGAACTGAAGATAAGAATAAAGAATACTAAACCTTTCATGGATCCAGCTTCTTAGGCAATGCAAATGGGTCTTCCCCATCAGGATATGCATACCTTTCATAACCAGAACCTCTAGGAAAGTTCTAGGGTAGAAATGGGATTCTGATATTTGCTGGAAAGAGGGACCCAGGTGAACAGTTCAGTGGGTACCCTCCATCTGCTCTGGGGAGGACAGAGAAAGAAACTGGGGTCTTAGCATCCTTCTCTCGTGTCAGTATTGATTTGAAATGTATACAGGTAGTCCTCAATTTAGGATTGTATTGGAGCTCACCCATCATTGGTTGTAAAGTCATAATGGTAAGTTTTAACTGACCTGCCAAAACTACTAGATCAGGGATGTCAAACTGGATTTCTTTGAGGGCCGGATCAGCATTGTATTTCTCCTCCACCAGTTTGGGGGGGGGGAGACGGGATAGATGCCTCCTGCAGCACCCAGCCAGCCAAAATGGGATGTGGGGTGCCACATGCAGCACCCCCCCCCATGCCCTGTTTTTGTAGCTGTAACTAACATGGCTAAGGTAAAATTCAGCAGGTTCTGACAGGTTCTGTAGAACCGGTAGCAGAAACCTTGAGTACTTTGGAGAAGTGGCAAATACCACTTCTGGCTGGCCCCAGGAGTGGGGAGGGAATGGGGATTTTGCAGTATCCTTCCCCCAGGAGTGGGGAGGGAATGGAGATTTTGCAGTATCCTTTCCCCAGGAGTGGGGAGGGAATGGGTATTTTGCACTATCCTTTCCCCAGGAGTGGGGAGGGAATGGGTATTTTGCACTATCCTTTCCCCAGGAGTGGGAAGGGAATGGGGATTTTGCACTATCCTTTCCCTAAGAGTGGGGAGGGAATGGGGATTTTGCAGTATCCTTCCCCCAGGAGTGGGGAGGGAATGGGGATTTTGCAGTATCCTTCCCCCAGGAGTGGGGAGGAAATAGAGTTTTTGCAGTATCCTTCCCCCAGGAGTGGGGAGGGAATGGGGATTTTGCAGTATCCTTCCCCCAGGAGTGGGGATGGAATGGGGATTTTGCAGTATCCTTCCCCCAGGAGTGGGGAGGGAATGGGGATTTTGCAGTATCCTTCCCCCAGGAGTGGGGAGGGAATGGGGATTTTGCAGTATCCTTCCCCTAGGAGTGGGGAGGGAATGGAGATTTTGCAGTATCCTTTCCCCAGGAGTGGGGAGGGAATGGGTATTTTGCACTATCCTTTCCCCAGGAGTGGGGAGGGAATGGGTATTTTGCAGTATCCTTCCCCCAGGAGTGGGGAGGGAATGGGGATTTTGCAGTATCCTTCCCCCAGGAGTGGGAAGGGAATGGGGATTTTGCACTATCCTTTCCCTAAGAGTGGGGAGGGAATGGGGATTTTGCAGTATCCTTCCCCCAGGAGTGGGGAGGGAATGGGGATTTTGCAGAAGGATTTTGCAGTATCCTTCCCCCAGGAGTGGGGAGGGAATGGGGATTTTGCAGTATCCTTTCCCCAGGAGTGGGGCGGGAATGGGTATTTTGCAGTATCCTTCCCCCAGGAGTGGGGAGGGAATGGGGATTTTGCAGTATCCTTCCCCCAGGAGTGGGGAGGGAATGGGGATTTTGCAGTATCCTTCCCCTAGGAGTGGGGAGGGAATGGAGATTTTGCAGTATCCTTTCCCCAGGAGTGGGGAGGGAATGGGTATTTTGCACTATCCTTCCCCCAGGAGTGGGGAGGGAATGGGGATTTTGCAGTATCCTTCCCCCAGGAGTGGGGAGGGAATGGGGATTTTGCAGTATCCTTCCCCTAGGAGTGGGGAGGGAATGGAGATTTTGCAGTATCCTTTCCCCAGGAGTGGGGAGGGAATGGGTATTTTGCACTATCCTTCCCCCAGGAGTGGGGAGGGAATGGGTATTTTGCAGTATCCTTCCCCTAGGAGTGGGGAGGGAATGGGGATTTTGCACTATCCTTTCCCTAGGAGTGGGGAGGGAATGGGGATTTTGCACTATCCTTCCCCCAGGAGTGGGGAGGGAATGGGGATTTTGCAGTATCCTTCCCCTAGGAGTGGGGAGGGAATGGGGATTTTGCAGTATCCTTCCCCTAGGAGTGGGGAGGAAATAGAGTTTTTGCAGTATCCTTCCCCTGCCACTGACACCAAGCCATGCTCACAGAACTGGTAGTAAAAAAAAAATTGAATTTCACCACTGCCTAAGATTCTCTAAAATCAAACATTGTGCAATAGTGGCAAATATCTGTAGTTTGGGTGTCGGATGAGGGTGAAGCTTCATTTGCCAATCTTGTGGGTTGGTTTCATTGCTTGGCTAGGTAACATCTTCAGCGGAGTTTAGGGGGTGTCAGTGTTCTCCTGTTTATAAGGGCTTTAGGTGTAGGTGTGTCAAGTGAGGGTCTTGTGATGGGTCAGCTGTGAGTCATCAGTGAGTCTTGTGATGGTTCTTGTGATAAGGTTATACACTAGGTCAGTGTCATTGAACTGTTTTATTAAGCTTTAGCATGCATGGTTTGGGTTGAGCTTCACATGCCTTTAAAACTGCAAAGATGCTTCCTTAGTGTGAGTTGATTTATTGAGCATTTTGTGTGCACTATGGGAATGTTCTTGTTTAGTGTTAACATTATGAATACAGTTAAGAAGCATCAGTCATTCTTGTTTGCTTGTTAATTTATTTTGATTTTGCAGCTGGCAGCTACTTCTATGTGGAAGCAACAAAGGAAGGCTAAAATGATTAGTTACTACCTTTGTCCTGTATTTTCTTCTCTGAATCACAGATAGTTTATTTATCAAAACTATAAAGACTTCTATTGATTCTTTCAACAGGGAAATGGGAAGGCTTTTTGATAATGGATTTTGATTTAGAGAGATTTTAGAGTGGATAACTGCAGGATTGGGGTCCCAATGTTTTCTTCAAGCATTTGTTTTAATGCTTTAAATTTATTTTACAAGCCACCCACTAAACCAAACTATCCACTTTTTTTTTTACTTTAAAACAACTCAATATTTTTATTTTTGTGTTATCACCATCATCTAAGCAATCCTCTTAACTGCCAATTTCTTGACTCTTATCCCTTTCTCACATCTTTGAAAACCGCTTTTGTTCGATAAACAGGAGACAAAATAACAGCAGATGAGGTTGCTTAAAGCCAACACTTTTTTCCCCCTTAGGAATGAGCATTCCCAGAACTTCCATCACAAATAAAACTTTACGCTTATTAACTGGAAAGAAAAATCAACAGTTGGTGTTCCTAGAGTTCATTTTAAGGTTTAAGGTATGCTAAAAATGACAGAACTATCTCATCAGCAACAAAATTATTTTCATCATGATTAACTGCAGATCAAAATTGAAGAAATAAAGCAATTAAAGAGTTGTGTACAAAACTTACAACATATAAGGAAACATTACATGTATGAAAAACTGCACTGAAGAGAGAAAACTTGACAATGACTTTTTCTAAAAGCAGATCAACTGCTCCTCCCTACATTCATTTCCATACATTAGAGCAGGGGTGTCAAACTCACGTCGTCACGGTGGCATCACGTGACATATCAGGAGTTTCCCCTCCTTCACTAAACAGGGCGGGGCCAGCACGTGACACATCTGGCCCACGGACCACGGGTTTTACACCCCTGCATTAGAGACTTGACAAATGAACTCTGCTAGTTGGGCTGCATTTAAAACCTTTCTCAAATTTATAGCATCAAGAATATATTGACCCTCAAAATAAGCATTTTACAAATTCCAAATTTAAAACTAACACCTTAACCTTAACTAACACCTTTTCTTTTTCTCTCTTTTTTCGTTTCTGTTATAATTTTGCACAAGTGAGGTTAAAACCAATTTCATTGTATGTAAGTACAATGACAATAAAGATTATACTTACTAATACTTACTTACTTACTTAAATCGACCAATGTAATTGGTCAACAAGGACAAATATTTAAGATACATACGTTATCACATAGCAACCTTATTACTGTGTATCCATCATCTGGGGGTGGGGGGAAAGCAGTGAGAACAGGAACAACTTTCAGCTTCCAGTTGACTTCCCTACTGAGTTTCCTTGTGGGAAGCTGGCAAGGGAGCATCAAAAAACTTCCTTCCTTCCTTCCTTCCTTCCTTCCTTCCTCCCTTCCTCCCTCCCTCCCTCCCTTCCTTCCTTCCTTCCTTCCTTCCTTCCTTCCTTTCTTCCTCTGAAGCAGCTGCATCTTCCCCAAATTTCATTCACTTGAGAATTATGGGTCCCAATTTTTTTAACTTAGGCCATTTGAGGTATCCCATTTTTTTGATTCCAAAAATGGAGTACCTCATTTACTCTTTCTTTCAGTTAAAGGTCAAGACAAAGAGAGTTTTAGTAGTGCATAAAGAGATAGCCAAATTTAACATTCTGAAGGCATAAAAATTATATTTGGTGATTTTCTGGTGGGGGGAAGAATTTAAGAATTTCAGGTTTGCTCCCCCCCCTTTTCAATGTCATGAGTTGTGTGTGGGAGAGACAATCTGGAGACCTCTTGAGGCCCACCCATGCATTAGAAATAGTTCTGCAATACAAGGACTCATTCACCCTCCCCCCCAAAAATGATATAAAAGGAGCTTTGATCTGCTATCTATATGAGTTTACCATTAAAAATAGAAATGCAGTCTCTTCTGCAGATCAAAAATAGCTTCTCCCTTAGCATTGGAACTGATATGGGAATATCAAAGTGAATCAAGAGTAACTACTTTTTTCAAACCCCAAATTTGGAACCTTATCCTTTTACGAGCGCCTATGTGATGACCATTCAGCCTTGAAATTACCTCCTATTTTTCTATACAGCTTTTATTTTCAGCTTTGTTTGCTTCCTGGCAAAATGAATTATTTAGTTTTGTAATGTAATATTGTTGGACCAAGAAAAAGACCAAAAAAGAAAGAAAGTAATCCACGATGTTAAGCTAAAAATTAAAACGAAGCATGCAGCATCTAGTAGACCTAACAAAATTCTCTACCCAGCAATATAATGTGGTTTTCTTTATAATATTATCTTCCACTGTCTCTTGATAGCTTTCTTATCATATTTCGGCAAGATATACGCAGTTCTAGAATGCAGTGACAGTAGATTAGTAATAATTTTGACAAAATATATACTGTTCTAGAATGTAGTGACAGTAGATTTATAGTAATTTCTATTTGGGGTTGGAAACTGAGCAGACATTTTCTCCCAAATGAGCCTGTTTCATTTTCTGTTTGCACAATAACACTTTCAGGACAAAAACAGCCCATCCTCTGATTGTGCAACAAAGACTATATTGCGACTTTTATGCTGAGTTCAAAGAAGCTCATATTATTCCTCCAGAAAGTCAGAACAAGAATAAGAAGAGAGAGAACCTGGAATAGCAGGGAAACTGGGTGTAGGTTTGAACTGCAGAGTAATTTATATATATATAAATGGCTGTGTGTGTATGTGTATGTTCCAGCATAACTCTGGAACGCCTCCAGCAATTTCCACCAAACTTGGTACACAGATGACTTACTCTATGGAAACCAATAATGTGCTGGTAAGACACCCCTAATACCCCTTGGGGTGTGTGTTCTGTTACAATACAGCCTGTTATGCCTTAAAATGGCTTCTACTGAACTGCCCTAAAATGGCTTCTACTGTACAGCACAGTGGAGTTTCCATGGTAACGGCTTCACAGTACTCCACAAGGGGGCTCCCTCTGGTAAGGGGAAAAATCCAACATTAGAAATTACGTTTAGTTCAGATATTTTCCACTTATGAATAAATAAATAAATAAATACCACCAGGTTATCAGCTAGTTTATTATATTAATTTATATTTCATGTTTCTAGATTGCCCTTCTCACTCAAGGAGGTGCTTTGGGTGGTGTTATTTACATTAATACATTCTAAAAAAGAAGTGTTTTATCTCGCTTAAATTTTCTTAGACTTATTTTTTCTATTATAAAAAGTGGGCTTCCCCTAACTGCAAATATTTAAGTTTATTTCTCCTAACTGCAATTTTTAAAGTTTATTACATGTATTATTCTGTCTTTTCTCATTAAGCACGTGAAAAGGGATAGAAAAAAAATACTTAAAAATCCACTTATAGAATACAAAATAACAGACTGCCCATGTTGGAACAAATTCTTATTTTCCCCACTTCCAGAGTTTTATTATCAAATCTTCTCTTGCAAACAAGCTCTCATTCAGCTGTGGTCAAGGACACTGAACAACAAGGTTGTCCTTATTCACTAGGTCAATGCACAGCCCATCACAAGATTAAAATCCTGTAGGCCACCTTGGAAAACAGCTATCCACTTAACACCAACTCAGTTTAACCCCGAGAATGTCTGGAGAAAAGAATGGACCAAGGTCTTCTGACCTAGGCTTCCCAAGAGCATGAAGCAAACTCCTTGTCCTGACAAAAACCCTTTTATTAATTTACTGTGAATTCTGCTCATTCACATCCAGCAAAGTCTTTCAAGGGAGGATTTACAGTCACAGACCTTATCTGGCTTGGAGAGCTGCAAGGCTGATATCTGCAAAACTTGGCAAGGAGTCTGGGAGAGTCACGAACCAATTAAGCGAACTAATTGTCTCCTTCAAACTCCACTCCCCTTTCCCTCCTCTTTTAGTTCCTCTGGAAGGGACCATTCTTTGTCCATCTGTGGCCTTACTCCCAAGTTGACCCCTGTCCTTTAGCTGTTCCCTTCATTTGACAATCTGCGCATGCGCACACTGGGAACAGGCTCCTGTTTGTCTGCCTCACTGATGTCTGACTCTGAAGGCAGCTGATAACTGGCATTTGGCTCTCGCCCCCTCTCTGCCTCCGACACAGAGCCCTCATCAGAGTCTTCCCCAGACTCCAGGACTGATCCATGTTCCTCCCCAACCTTCTAACTGTCTGAATGTGCTGCCAGCTCTGCTGGCTGCTGGCAGGTCACAACACAAGGTACCATTCTTGTGGCTTGAAAAACAAGTTCAAAGCTATCTAAAACTATCTACAATCAATTTAAAACAGAAAAACAGAATTTATCTTACACTAGCTCAATGCAGCCGTTTTAAATAGCTCCCCATTTTTAAACTTCATTTAAAGTCTTAGTAATAATATTTCTCACTATACTGACTTTTCCAGCTGCAGAAGTGCTCCTCTATTTGAAAGGAATTAATGTTAAAAATGCTATTTAATTGAACAGGACCTGTTTTATTTATTTTATTTTCATTTATTCATCATATTTGTTTGCCACCCATTCTTGGGCAGCTTACAACATTAAAGTAAAACCATAAATATATAAATACAAATGAAAAAGCATAATCTTAATTGTAATAGTTTTATGCCACTCATGAGGATTCTGTGTTCCTAGTGATACTGATTCTCTTTAAAAAAAAAAGGCTTTAGAAATGTTCAATAAATGTTCTAGAAGAAATTTTTAGGTTTCGATAGTTTTAGAGACTGCATTGAACATCAACAAAGTACAACGTGGATTTTCCTCTAAGAAAACTAATTCCTTTTCTCTTTCCCTAAACCTTTCTAGAATTCATAACTTGATTTTCTTTCCCTAAAAACCAATACTGTATTTATAAAATACTTCTTAATGGTCTAGTTTCTTCTAATTATATAATTTCTTTAAATTTGCATTTGAGGATCTCACTCAGGGCTAATAAACCAAGTTCTTTTTGAGTTCCATAAGACCTGATTTAATTCTGCTTTTACAAGCCATCTAAGTAATATTAAATTAGGTCTTTTGGAACAAGTAAGCTTATCATTTATTCTTCCTTCTTAGAATTTGACAGCTTTTTTGACCCCCGAGCATTTGCGTGTTTGTGAATATGCTGCGTTAAGATAGCTAGAGGATTCCTTATCACAAACCCTGCATAGGAGAGCAGCTTCCTTCACAGAGATACAAATCCTACGGTATCTGTGCTATTTCCCCAAACTCAGACAGACACCAACTCCTTCTCCCAATTCCTCTTCCAGGGTGACTCTTTCTCTCACTAGCTGAATTAAAATCCTTGAGCTGGCAGGAAACTGTGCAAGATAGGCATGATTCCTATCCTACTACAGGCAGATTGTTTGCAAATAGAGCTGCCTGATTATTTATTTAAAGCGGTATCAAATATATTAAGAAGAGGGATCAGTGAATTCCCCTGGCGTTTTCCTCCCTGCTCCACCGACTATCACTGGGCAATGGAAAATATCCAGCAATAGTGCTAGGGTTGAGGAAAAAAGTGGATTTTTCACAACTGGCAGATTTAGATTTCTACCGAAACTCAGTCTGGTTTTGTCTAAGGGTGTTCAAAAGGATTGTTAACAGGTTTTTTGGAGAGAGGTTTAGTAATATCCCAAAATAGTGTTATAAAGGTAAAGGTTCCCCCGCACACACATGCTAGTTGTTTCCGGCTCTAGGGGTGGTGGTGCTAATTTCTGTTTCTAAGCCAAAGAGCCAGTGCTGTCCAAAGATTTATCCATGGTCATGTGGTCAGCAAGACTAAATGCCAAGGATGCATGAAACCCTGTTACCTTCCCACCAAAGTAGTTCCTATTTTTCTACTTGCATTTTTTAGGTGCTTTTGAACTGCTAGGTTGGCAGAAGCTGGAACTAATAATGAGAGCTCACTCTGTTACGCGGCACTAAGAATTCGAACCACCAAACTGCCAACTTTCTGATCGACAAGCTCAGCGTCTTAGCCACTGAGCCACAGCATCACCCCAGAGTGTTATACCGATATTCAAAAGCAACTCAGAAAAACACTAGCTGGTGCAGAAGCATTGTGCTTTACCAAACTTGACAATACTGTACGCTTAAGTAAAGAATTTCTGAATTTCTAACTGCAAGATAGGACTTGTAAGGAATAGCTGGTCAGTGGCTAGGATTCTGTGACATTTACTGGGTCTCTAATTAGAAAAGACTTTTGCTTATAATACTTGCAAATGTGACCTTCACTTGATACAGGCATTTTCTCCATATCTCTCCCCCACACACATACACACACTTTACTCCTAGCATGTTGAGCTAAATGTCACTAAAAGTTTTTCTCCATGTTGCAATTTTTAATTACATTGTTTTCCAAGGAAGCATCTATAGTCTCTCTTGCTGCTTCAGAACAATCAACGTGACGTGAGAAAGCATAGAGCTGAATACTGCAAATCCTCACCAGTGCTGAAATAGGTATTGTAGCAGTGGTGGGATTCAGCTAGTTCGCACCTATTCGGGAGAACCGGTTCTTAACTTTCTAAGAGGTTCAGAGAACCAGTTGTTGGAAGAAATCTTCTTGTGGTTTTTTCCCCGCTTTACAGGGTTAATCCTGTAAGGAAAGCAGGAAGGAAACTTTCTGGTGTTGTTTCTAGCTTAATCTTTATAGCCCTGCTTATAGAAACTGCCTCTCCTCTTAACCCTTATTACATTGTAACATCTAAGGCAAAGTGCCCATTGACCTGAGTAATGCTGAGTTGGCTACGCCCACACGGTCACATGACCACTAAGCCCCGCCTACTCACCTGGTCATTAGGACAGAAAACCAGTTGGTAAATTATTTGAATCCCACCACTGTATTGTGGGGCAATGCAAAAGTTCAACAGGTTACCTGGCTTGGACCATGATTTATGCAAAGCCTTTCTTTCCTTAATTTAACCTTTTTATTAGTTTATTGAAGTATAAAACACAAAGGAAAAAAAACATGGAAAAGTAAGAAGAGAGGAAGGGGAAAAGTGGGGGTATAGTGCAGTGGTGGGATTCAGAAATGTTTAGTACCGGTTCTGTGGGCGTGGCTTGGTCGGCATGGCAGGAGAACAATACTGTAATATCTCCATTTTCTCCCCGCTCCAGGGGAAAGTTACTGCAAAATCCCCATTTCCTCTGGATCTGCTGGAACTCGGGAGGCAGAGAATAGATGGGAGCGGGGCCAGTCAGAGGTGGTGTTTATCAATTCTCTCAAAATTTCCGCTACCAGTTCTGTGGAACTGGTCAGAACCTGCTGAATACCACCTCTGGTATAGTGTAACGGGCAGAGGTGGGCTTCACATAATTTAACCAGTGGTTCAACTATTGAGAACCGAAAAGGTGAGCATGTGCACGCTTACTCGCTTCGCTCACTGCATGCCTTCCACGCTTCGCGTGGCTTCAAACACACGGCAATTTCCTGAGCGTGAATTTCAGCTTAACTTCTCGGGCAGTTGTGGTGAATAGAGCGGGCAAGACATGGAAATCAGCTGGGCTGTGTGGGCGGGGCGAGTAAGCCAGGAAGTGAGATATTTGGATGCTTGGTAACTGATTCATATTTATGATGATTGCAGTGTCCTAGGGCCATGTTTCTCAACCTTGGCTACTTGAAGATGTCTGGACTTCAACTCCCAGAATTCCCCAGCCAGCGAATGCTGGCTGGGGAATTCTGGAAGTTGAAGTCCAGACATCTTCAAGTGGCCAAGGTTGAGAAACACTGTCCTAGGGTCACCTTTTGCGACATTCTGACAAGCAAAGTCAATGGGTAAGCCAGATTTTTAACAGATTAAGAGTTGGACGGGACCTTGTAGGTCATCTAGTCCAACCCCCCACCCAAGCAGGTGACCCTACACCATTTCTGATAGATGGCAATCCAGTCTCTTCTTGAAAGCTTCCAGTGATGTAGCCACTTGTTTCACTCAAGATTCGCTCAACCATCATGTTATTAATTTAACAACTGTGATGGTTCACTCAACAACTGTGGCAAGAAATATTGTAAAATGGGGCAGGACTCACTTCACAAACATCTCACTTAACAACATAAATATTGGGCTCAATTATGGCCATAGGTTGAGGACTACCTGTATTTAGAAAGAATGAGACAGTTGTTTCTTACTGGATGTATCATTCTCAACCTTCACAATGCCGAATAAAGAAGGAATTCAATATTGTCTTAGTTTGCATTGCTACTCTGATGAATTAAATAATCTATGAACAACTGAAGGCCACTCTTTTATACATACTATTTTTATAATATTCTTTCCATTGGCCCTGGAGACAAATTCTTGCATCTTGTTCAAGTCTCTCACTCTTCCTGCTTTTGTCTGCTCTTTCTCCCACCTGGTGAATTTGTTGCAAGCTGAACAGAGTGGTGTGGATTTTGTCCAGATCTGGATATTGTCTTGATTATGAGCATCCTGGATGCAAACATGACTATTACACTGCGAGCTATACAGAGCTTGTAGGTCTGCATATATTCTCCCCTTATTAGAGAGATTGCCAGGGAGGGCAGACAATTTTTATCTAGGCTTCCTCCTCCAGGACACTAACCCGGTTACCACGTATGCAGTGGCAAAGTTCTGTGCTGCTGCAATGTCCATAAGAAAAAAAAATTGGCTACAGTATAGTACCATCTTGTACCAATTATCTGGACATACCTTTAACAATCTTTGGACCATAATGTTATTATCCACTTTTAATGTAAATATTCTTAATTATATTTTAATGTTAGTATTTTTAATATAGTGTAAAGACAAATGTATATTGCTGATCTTCGACCGTAATAAAGATCTTACTTACTTAAAAAAAAAATAAGATGCAAACATGACTGGATATCCCTCACCACAATTTTCCAATATTTCTGGCCTCCAATACCGAACTGTAAGAAATATTTTAGATTACTCAAATAATATTGTTTGATAAGAGCCTCGGTGGCGCAGAGGTTAGAGTGCAGTAATGCAGACTACTGTACTTCTGCTGACTGCCGGCTGCTTGCAATTTGGCAGTTCAAATCCCACTAGGTTCAATATTGACTCAGCCTTCCATCCTTCTGAGGTGGGTAAAATGAGGACCCAGATTGTTGGGGGTAATATGTTGACTCTTTAAACTGCTTACAAAGGGCTATAAAAGTACTATGAAGTGGTATATAAGTGCTATTGCTATTGTGTCATTGTATTTTTGCTCCTAGGCACATGTCTATGGGCACACTTTTTCCATCAGTTTTAAAAGGGTTTTGAATAGCTTGGATTCTTTTGGCAACTTCCACAGAGAGTAAGGATACAACCACAGTATATTATATAAATAAGCAACAACTATTACCCTATTACGCAAAGTCATCTCATTTAGTTTTAAAAATGAAAAAGCAATAAATGCACTTTACGAACCAGCTAGGTAATTGGCTAGTGATACAGCAAAAATTAAAATGGAAGAGATGGTTTCATATAAATTTAGCTACATATTTGTGTATGCCTTTGCCAGGTGTGTATCTTCTTTTATTGTTACCAGGAGATTTGTGTGATAAAAATAAAATGCAAACCCTCCTGTTTATACATATGATGAGGCTATAATTTTGCCCTGGTGTTTTAATGGCAAAGAAAATTACCCAAATGCATTTCTTAAGGATTATATTGAAGCTTTTTGATGTGTTGTTGATTGAACGCACATAAAAGTTGCTGGAAGTTTTTTAGTCTCTCTCTCTCTCTCTCTCTCTCTTCTCTCTCTCTCTCTCTCTCTTTCTCGCTCTTCTATCTCTTCTCTCTCTCTCTCCCTCCCCCTCCCTCTCTCTCTCCCCTCCCCTTCTCTATATATATTTAAATGATACTTTAAAACTCCAAGTTTGAAGCATTTGAGACTCATAAGTGGTGAGGAATGAGACCCAAAACAATTTGACAACCATTGGACATAGAAGAGGCAACAACGGAGATGTTAAATTGGTTGTTGGAATTAATTATGAAAGTAATAACTCCAGTTCACAAAGAATTAATCACTGGGCATGTCCTGAGGTAATGAATGAGGAAAAGAATGGTTAGACTACCATGCTATGCCTGAGGAAATTGAGGTTTAAATCTTTCTCCAACTATGAAGCTTCAATGACCTTGGACCTATGGAAAGGCTATTTATCCACTAATGACTTACAGCATTTTTTAATGTCACTAAGCCATCCTTGAAGTGATATAATGCTTATTATTTTGGCAAAGCAATAGCTAAATGACTGCAGCAGACAACAGGTTACTGGTGGGAATACTGTCTTAGTGGACTGCACCTTATAAGTTGATGGAAAAGGAAATTGTGGATTGTTCTGATTTAATGCCCCACATCTGAAGCTGCTTTTCTTGAAGAAAGTTCTGGATACAGATCGCCTAGTCACTGACTCGACAAGAACATAGAATAATAGAGCTGGAAGGGACCTCAGAGATCTTCTAGTCCAACCTTCTGCTCAAGGCAAGATAACTTATATCAACCCAGTGAAATGGTTGACCAATCTTTTCTTGAGAACCTCCAGAGATAGAGAATCTGTCAGAGTATGAATGTTCATAGATTGGAATAGACATGGCAACAGGTCAGCCAATGAGGACTGTTTGGATCAGAGATTGTATTCAGCCAGTTCTGGAGAACCAGTAGCAGAAATTTTGAGAGTGGGAAGGGAATAGGGATTTTGCAGTATCCTTCCCCTGCCATGCCCACAAAGTCACGACCACAGAACCAATAGTAAGAAAAATTAGGTTTGCTCAAGGTCAACTGTCTCTGCATACCAGGTGGATAAGGCCACCTGAAGATGCACTCCACATGAAATCCTTGGGAATTGGAGATTGGACATTTGGGCTGGGATAACTGGGGGGAGAGATATGGGTAAATGTTTGATATGTACAAGTTCGCGCCTTTTTGCCTCAGATCTTGCTTTACTTCCTTTGTTTTCACTTCATATCCAGTATAAAGTGGCATGATCACATCCTGTAATCTTGATGTTACCCCTCTGTTGATGCAGTCCAGGACTGCATTGGCTTTTTTGGCAGCTGCAGCACATGGACACAAGTGACATTGGACTAGTCACTTTCTCTCCATCCCAAAGAAAGAGGCGATAGCCAACCACTTTTGAAAACCACTGTCAAGAGAAGTGCAGAGACTAATCCAGAAGTCAAAAACTGGCTTAAAGACACAAGCACACAAAGTTGGTATGCAACTTTGTGTAAAGTGTAACTTTGTGTAGTAACAAAGGCAATAAATTAAGTGTGTGTAAATTATTGGTGACTGAGATAATGCAAGCATTATGCGCAAAATGAAATATCCAGAGGTGACAAAAGAATTCACCTTTTCCAATTTAGCCTCTTTCTCTCCCTTTAAGACTTGTGTTCTTTTGCTCTAAACAAATTCCCTTGTACAGCCTGGGCTTTAAGTAACTTTCCATGCTGTGGTTTTGTGTGTGCTAAATATTTCACCATGTTCCATTCACCTTGGTGTGTATTGTTAAGACCTTTCTGTGGCTTAGTCTTCCCCCCAGGAATCCTATAAATTAATCATTGGATGTGTTGTCAGCACTGTGGGAGATGCTTGTAAACAGCTTTTGCTAACACTTAATTAAACTAACCTTTTTGCTTGTGAAGGTTGAAATCCATTCCAGTCCATGGGACCAACATATCAACCCAGTCTGTTCATTTCAGGTGTTTATATAGATTTTATTTCTTTAGGGCCTGGACAACCTCCAAATCATGCGTGGCTTTAAGAACATTGTCTGAGAGTGCTCTACTTAAATTATAGCAAAGGTGATATGATTGTTGTTGTTTTTTTCTGGTAGGGCAGCACGAGGAATTTAATATATAAGAATCAAAGTGACACCAAATGGACAGAAGACAGAACATGATTGAGAGAGTCACAAGAGCCAGGAAGCTGATATCAGTTGAAGCCAGACAAGGCCAAATGACAGTTGATAAGGAATGAAAGAATGACCATGCAGCGAGTTTTACTTAATTCAGTCATGGCAACAGCCAATGGACATATAGAACATGATAACTGAAGTTTTGGATCAGCAGTGATATCCTCTGAAGTCTGTTACCGGTTTGGTGAGTCTGCAACCGAGCCCATGCTTTGCACACGTGCACATCTGAGGTGCGCCTGTGCAGTGCTAAAAAAGGAATATTTTGAAGCCTTCAGAGTCTGCAAAGGTAAATAGAGCACCAAGGGGGGGGAGGAATCCGCTGTGTCATGTGATTTAGATTAGCTAGAAACAGTGGTGGGATTCAAATAATTTAACAACCAGTTCTCTGTCCTAATGACCAGCTGGGTAGGTGGGGCACAGTGGTCATGTGACTGGGTGGGTGTGGCCAATTCAATGTCACTCACGTCGATGGGCGCTTTGCGTTGGCTGTTGCAATGTAATAAGGGTTAACCGGAGAGGCAGTTTCTGTAAACAGGGCAATAAAGATTAGGTTAGAAACACCAGAAGGTTTCCTTCCTGCCTTCCTTACAGGATTAGCCCTGTAGCAATAGCAATAGCAGTTAGACTTATATACCACTTCATAGGGCTTTCAGCCCTCTCTAAGCGGTTTACAGAGTCAGCATATTGGCCCCAACAACAATCCGGGTCCTCATTTTACCCACCGCGGAAGGATGGAAGGCTGAGTCAACCCTCAGCCGGTGAGATTTGAACAGCCGAATTGCAGAACTGCAGTCAGCTGAAGTAGCCTGCAGTGCGCCACCTCAGCTCTAGCCCTGTAAAGTGGGAAAAAATCAAAAGGAGATTTCTTCCAACCACCACTGCTTAGAAAGTTAGCATCCGGTTCTCCCAAATAGGTGCAAACTGGCTGAATCCCACCACTAGCTAGAAAGCAGGAAATCCGACAATTCTAGCTAATATAAATTGCGTATCACAGCTAATCGTTGGAAATACCGGTTCACCTGAACCAATAGCATTTTTTTTTTACTACTGATTCAGGCAAACCATTCTGACCCGGTAACATTCCATCCCCTGTATTGGGCAATGGAGGGCTTCTGGCATAAGTTAAATGAAGGTCTGTAGAAGAACCTATCAGAAGATGTAATCTATTCACACAACCATTTTTACAAGTGTTTTGTTGTCTCCAACATTCCTTACATTAGCTGGTCAACACCGTAGCAGAACTTGTTGACTAAGAAAACACAATTATGTTTAGTAATTTCTATAAATAAAGATAAGAAGTTAACAAAGACTCTCTTCTGTGCTTTGATTTTGAGTTCTTCATTATTGCATAAGATTCCAAAGCTCAAATATGTAACAAGAACAAAGCTGGAGCTTTCATTGTAACTGAAAGACATCTCTGGACAATTTGATAGACAATAACACTGCATATTAGACATTAATACAACTGAGAGAGTCCAAAGATATTTCATGAGAAGAGTCCTCCATTCCTCTACCCGCAATAAAATACCTTATGCCACCAGACTTGAAATTTTGGGCTTAGACAACTTAGAACTACACCACCTTCGGTCTGATCTAAGTGTAGTACATAAAATTATCTGCTACAACATCCTACCTTTCAGTGACTACTTCAGCTTCAACCACAATAATACACAAGCACACAATAGATACAAACTCAAGGTAAACCGTTCCGTTCCAAACACGATTGCAGAAAATATGGCTTCACCAACAGAGGGGTCAATGCCTGGAATGCACTACCTGACTCTGTGGTTTCTTCCCTAAACCCCAAAACTTTAATCTTAGACTGGCCTCTGTTGACCTCACCCCATTTCTACCATGTTTCCCCGAAAATACGACCTGTCCTGAAACTAAAGCCTTGCCACATTTTTCGTGTGGGCAAAAATATAAGGCCACCCCCGAAAATAAACCCCCTGAACAACTCCCCCTCCGGCCAGGCAGAGCACTGCTCACTGACATAGTAGTATCCTGAAGGCACCAAGCCGCAGGAGCCGGGGGGAGAAAGGCACTCATATTACTTGGCACCTTTGGGATACCGCTAGGTTTGGGAGTGGCGTTCTGCCTGTCCAGAAGGGGGAGTTGCCAGGTGGCTGCTCCCTTGCGAACTGGCTCCCGAAGAGCCAGGCACAGCCTCAGGGGCAAAGCAGCCATGACGTGACCAAGCTCAACTGCCCGGCAAACCGCCTCTCCAGCTGGGCAGAGCGCCATTCATTGACCTAGGGAGTATCCCTAAGGTGCCAAGCCACATGGCGCTCTGCCCACTCCCCAGCTCCCACAGCATGGCACATTAGGGATACCCCGTAAGTCAGTGCATGGAGCTCTGCCCGGCTGGAGAAGGGGGTTGCCGAGCACCTGTTCCGCCCCCAGCAGGCATGCCTCCTAGCCTCAACATGTCCGGGGCCAGCTCTCCCTGCAGCAGCCACCGCTGTGCTCCGAGCATAACGTCTTCTCCATTTCCAAACTCCAAAACTCGGCTGCCGAGTCTTCGAGCAGCAGCCGCTCTAGGAGTGTGCTCTATGGTTGTGGGCTGGCTGCTGGAAGACTCTCTGTAAGAGAGTCAGAGAGTCTTCCAGCAGCCAGCCCACAATCATATTTTGTAAGTAAAAAGAAAATAAGACCCTGTCGTATTTTCGGGGAAACATGGTAAGAGGTCTTTAAGGTGCGTGCATAAGGGCACCAATGTGCCTACCATCTCTGTCCTAATGTCCCTTTTTATTTGTATCCTTTTCATGTATTCAAAATTATGTTTATACTTTTATCTGTTATCTTATATATATGCCTGACAAAATAAAAATAAAATAAAATAAATAACTGATGGACTTCTGCCTGTACTTCTGCCGGACTCTCAGGCCCATACAAAATTATTGTGCGATTCTTGCATCTTCTATTCTATGTCCAGCTACAAAATTGCCCATGTTCTATCATTTTGTCTTCACGGGGTTTTCAAAATCGCTTTATGAAACCTTCCTTTCATTCTAACAATGATCCTGAGCCCTCATGGCAGATCTGATAGGCAGAACGTTCTCTGTTGATACATTGTGCATCATGTGCGAATTGTCTTTCGGATCTTCTGATCAGCTATTGAACCTATTGATCAGGCTCTCAAGGTGGCAGGAAGGAGCCTACTAGGCTAGATTCATCTACCTCATCTGGCTATTCATATCATAGGAATCTGGTACAGAGGTTTCTTTTTTACGGTGCATAGGAAAAAAATTAGTCTTTTAACAGAGAATGGCTGATCAAAGCTAAAACTGTAGAAGAAATACTGATTTTTATTTCTTCATTGTTTTTAAGTGATAAAATATAAGGTGGGCTACTAGAGTTTTGCTGACTTAGAAAAAGGAACAAAATCTAAATCATTTTGGTGCAATTGCCTCACCAAATAGAATTGTGCAAAGGCTCTCCTAGCCATAGTTCCTACCTCCTTGGGTAGGAATCATGAATCTAGGAAGACTGCCAGGTTGCTGGTAAATTCTGACTGGGGAAGTACG
Organism: Thamnophis elegans; assembly: GCF_009769535.1. Taxonomy (NCBI): domain Eukaryota; kingdom Metazoa; phylum Chordata; class Lepidosauria; order Squamata; family Natricidae; genus Thamnophis; species Thamnophis elegans. Next base: position 13,956,388 of record NC_045546.1, on the reverse strand, counting down.
TTCTTGTTGGGAAGTAAGATGCAACATCTCTGGGATATGGTGGCCCTCAAATTTAGAACCACTTGATCTTCTGTGGACAGTGGTGCAAACAGCCAAATCTTGTAATTTCATCTTAATTTGAGAATGCTTAACCCACAAACATACAGATCTGTGCTAAAGGTTCCCCTTGCACATACGTGCTAGTCGTTCCCGACTCTAGGGGGTGGTGCTCATCTCCATTTCAAAGCCAAAAAGCCAGCACTGTCTGAAGACGTCTCCATGGTCATGTGGCCGACATAACACCGAAGGAGCATGGAACATTGTTATCTTCCCACCAAAGGTGGTCCCTATTTTTCTACTGTCATTTTTACATGCTTTTGAACTGCTAGGTTGGCAGAAGCTGGGACAAGTAACAGGAGCTCACTCCATTATGCGGCACTAGGGATTTGAACCAGTGAACTGCCGACCTTCTGATCGACAAGCTCAGCATCTTAGCCACTGAGCCACGACGTCCCATCTGCATGTTAGATCTATGCTAACACTGACTAAACAGCTTAGTCCAACCCTCTCAGCAAGGCATGAGAATATGCTCCAATTCCTTGTCATCTCTTAGCACTACCTTATTTCATAAAAACATCCAACCACTCTAAGGGTGGTGTAATTCTATTGAAGGTGGAAACAGGTATTCTTTGAAGCAATTTAAGACTAGTTTTAGAGGGCAGTTTGGAGTAGCAGTTAAAGCTCCAGGCTTGAAAGTGGGAGACTCTAAGTTCTCATCTTGTTTTAGCTAGCTGGGTGACTTTGGACTAGTCACACTATCTCAACCCTTGGAAAAAAGGCAATGGCAAACCATATTAAAAAATATTGCCTAGAAAACTTCAGAAATTTGTCTTTGCTGTTGCATGACTGGCTTGGTTGAACTCTAAACCTCTATTTTGACATGATAACATATCTGCTGGTTCCTATTTTTTTAAAAAACCCTCAATATGCCCATATTCATAAATCTTTTCTTTTTGAATATTTCAATAGCAATAATATTTAGACTTTTAGACTCTCAGTGCTTTACAGCACTCTCTAAGCAGTTTACAAATGTCAGCATATTGCCTCCAACTACTTGGGTCCTCATTTTACCAACCTCGGAAACATGGAAGGCTAAGTCAACGTTGAGCCAGTCAGGATCAAACTCCTGGCAGTGGGCAGAGTTAGCCTTCAATACTGCATTCTAACCACTGCGCCACCAGGACTCTATAAAATTACATGGTCCTGCTTTGAAAGAGTTAATATGCCAGTTCCATTCAATGGGATTTTTAAAAGATAGAAAGAGGATAAAAGAAATATGAAATTATTGGTGAAAAACCTGAAATTTACCTACGCTGCCAGGTAAATGTTCAAACAGCCTTGCAACAGAAAAGGACATTGAACAAATAGCTTTTTCCATGTTTGTTTTAGGAGACAACTCAAGTTCCCTAAACAATCTGAAGAGGTAAGAAAAAAAACCTTATTAAGTACTTATTTTTGTTGTAGCATGGATCATGAATTTCTATTCAATTTGTTTTTTAAAAAAAAAACAGTGGAAATATATGAGCACACGGAGGAGACTGAATTCACACTTAAACCAAGATATGCTTTGTTAAATCAATGAATGATGACTGCCTGGACCAGATACAAGCTTCAAGCAATCAATAGCCCCATTTTAAAATGGCTGCCATGGGGAGGGTGGTCTGTTCAAAATGGTTGCCTTGGAGGGTGCAGCCAGTCACACAAGGAAAATCAATGGGGTTGCTCACTGTAATTTACATTTTTCTCCCAGGGTATTGTGAACCATCCCAGTCTAACGTTTTCTTTCCCTAAAAATTGGAATAATCCTAAGCGAAACATTGGACAAAAGCGAAGTACCATTTCAACATTTCTGCACTTTATTTTTTTAGCTATAGTATATACACAGAAACCGCTTTGGTCGCATTGACCGATGATCTCTGGAGAGCCAGGGATGGAGGTCATCCCTCCATCTTGGTTCTTCTCGACCTCTCAGCGGCTTTCGATACCATCGACCATGGTATCCTTCTGCGACGACTGCGGGAGGTGGGGGTGGGAGGCACTGTTCTGCAGTGGTTCTCCTCCTACCTCTCGGACAGGTCGCAGTCGGTGTTGGTCGGGGGACAGAGATCGACCATGAGGCCCCTAACATATGGGGTGCCGCAGGGGTCGGTCCTGTCCCCCGTACTATTTAACATTTACATGAAACCGCTGGGCGAGATCATTCGGAGGCACGGGATAAGATACCATCAATATGCGGACGATACACAGCTGTATCTGTCCGCCCCGTGCCAACTCAATGAAGCGGTGGACGTGATGAACCAGGGTCTTGAGGCCGTTAGAGACTGGATGCGGGCTAACAAGCTTGTACTCAACCCAGAAAAGACCGAGTGGCTGTTGTGTTTACCTCCCAACAATTTGGCTAGCATTCCATCACTCAGGCTGGGGGGCCAAATTTTACACCCCTCAGACAGGGTCCGCAACTTGGGAGTCCTCCTGGATCCACAGCTGACCTTTGATCACCACCTGTCGGCTGTGACCAGGGGGGCATTTGCCCAGGTTCGCCTGGTGCGCCAGTTGCGACCCTACCTGAATCGGGAGGCACTCACAACAGTCACTCGCGCCCTCGTGACCTCTAGGCTGGAATACTGCAACGTGCTCTACATGGGGCTGCCCTTGAAGAGCATCCGGCGACTTCAGCTAGTCCAGAACGCGGCCGCGCGAGTGATTGTGGGTGCACCTCGGTTCACCCACATAACACCTATCCTCCGCGAGCTGCACTGGCTACCTGTTGATCTCCGTGTGCGCTTCAAGGTGCTTCTTACCACCTATAAAGCCCTCCATGGTAGTGGATCTGGGTACTTGGGAGACCGCCTCCTGCCGATTACCTCCTCGAGACCGATTAGATCTCATAGATTAGGCCTCCTCCGAGTGCCATCTGCCAGCCAGTGCCGGCTGGCCACTACGCGGAGGAGAGCCTTTTCAGTGGCAGCTCCGACCCTCTGGAACGAACTCCCCGTGGGGATTCGTACCCTCACCACCCTTCAGACCTTCTGCGCAGCCCTCAAGAACTGGCTATCCTGCCAGGCCTGGGGGTAGAGATTGATCTGCCCCCACCCGAATGTTGGATGAATGTTGTTTACTTTTTAATTATATGTAATGTTATATGTTATTGTCTGTACCCCCCTCCCTATGAGTTGTTAGCTGCCCTGAGTCCCCTCAGGGAAAAGGGCGGCCTATAAATAAACCCATTCAATTCAATTCATTCAATTCAATTCAATACTATTAAAACTCTCATGTAGGTTCAATGCTTTGTAACCTCCCATTACATGAAACAATGCAGCCCAGACCAACCCCTTTTGAATCAATGTACTTCAAATGGGATAACTCACAGGATGCTTCCAAAATCTGGAAGCCATAAGACTGAAATTTGGCCAAGTTGTAGCCACTTTGGTGCCACCATACCAGAGGTGGGTTCCTACCAGTTCGCACTTATTCGGGAGAACCGGTTTGTCAAATCTACCAAACCGGTTAGAAGAGGTTCTACCAGTGGACCCGGAAAGCAGGCCACACCTACAGAAGAGGTTCCAAAAATTTTTGAAACCCACCACTGGTCCTTGGATATGATTATTCTACACTATCATGCTCATATTTATGAAACTCAGTGCCTCTGTGAAAGATAGGGATGACTACTGCGTTTGTGGTGCAATCAGAACATTGCGTGTGTTGAAGTTGTTTTAACGCAAACCAAAGATGCCTTTTAAAAAACAAGTTTACATCATATTCTTAGGCATGCCAGTGCTGTGTGTGAGGTAATTTAAGGTGGTTCTGACAAATGTTGTCGGCATCTTCATATCCGGTCACATGGGCGGCAAGCCACTCCCATCCGGTCACATGGGTGGCAAGCCACTCCCACAAAGGAGGCCACACCCACAGAGTAGGTTCGAACAATTTTTGAAACCCACCACTGCACCATACCTTCCACCAACCACTCTTCCTAGAAACCCATAGGTTGCATGGTGCAAGAGAAGATGGGAAAGACATATTCCCATCATCTTTCCCACCTTCCTCTGGCTCCTGTGCCCAACAGGCTGGCATCAAAGCCCAAGAGGCAAGTAGCTATTGAGTGCTTTGGAATTGAGGCCAAAATTTAAACTTCCTTAATGGTGGTGGCCAGTGAGAGATGAAGGAGGGAGCAACTCAGATTCCTGATGGCAAGGTAGGACTGGTTGGGGGATACTGGTGGTGAAAGTGTGGGACCCCTTCCTTGATGGAGGAAAGGGGCCCCTGAGGGAGATGCTGGAATGGGGTGAAGGGTGAAGTCTCCCACTGTTCCAGTCCCTATTCCATGGGTCAAGAGGGGGAGAAGGAGGAGGTGTTGGAGGCTTTGATTTGGGTGGGGAAAATCTTGGGTCCTTCAATCGGGTTTTCACTGGTTATGCAAATATGACATGCCTAATAAATTCATACTAGGCCTAAATCCTAGGCCTTGGAGTTTCGATTGAGTTGGGTCTGTTACTTGGAACCCTGACAAGTTGAATTAGTAGAATAATGTTTCTAGTGAAAGGAGCTACATCGGGTAGCAACATCTCTCTTGGGACACTGGTTTTTAACCATTTTTCAGCTGAATTCCAACAAGTGACTTTCAGAGGTTTTGAAAACCACACATTGGGCGCTTGGAGGAACATGAAAGCCTCAAGTCGTCCAGCCCTAAAAGGCAATTAAATATTCAGGTGCTTCGGTTGGTTGCCATGAATATTCTGACTTTTTCTCAGTTACCCGATGAGGACAAAATAAAGGTCTATTAGGAAGACAGAAAAAGAAAAAATTGGGAGATGAAAAGGGCAAGAAAGAAATTTGGAAAATAAGAATAATCTATTTAGCAGGATTATTAGAAGACAGAAAAGGAAAGTTGGTTATCTATCTCAGAGTGCCTAGCTCCGTGATGGTGAACCTATGGCACTCGTGCCACAGGTGGCACATGGAGCCATCTGTTAGGGCACGCGAGGCTGACTTCAGCCTTCTTTTGAGGCTATTTTTCGCCATCCGGAGCCTTCAGAAGGCTTCCCTGAAGGCTCCAGAAGTCCAAAATTGGCCCTACAGACAAACTGGAAGTCACCATTCCCGAACTTCCATGTTCTCTGTAGGTCCATTTTTCGCCCTCTGGAGGCTTCAGGGAAGCTCTTGAAGCCTCTGGAGGGCCTCCTCCGGGTTGGGGGGCTGTTTTCGCTCTCCCCAGGCTTCTAGAAAGCCTCTGGAGCCTGGGGAGGGCAAAAAAACCATGCCAAAAGTGAGTGGGATGCTGGTCGCGCACACATTTGTGGGGGGGGGGAGGAGTCACGAACGCATAGCATTATAGGTGTGGCACACCTGCATGGGAGCCAAAAAAGGTTAGACATCCCTGGCCTAGCTGAAATATAAATATGATAGGAAGGGAGAAAGAGAAGAGCAGGAAGAAGTAACAGTTAATAAAATAATAAACAATTTACTAATTTAATCCAAGCTATTCTTCATGGGATAAAGAGTGTCTACATTATTCATTCAGGTGAGAAAGAAAAATTCCAGAGAAAGGACTTTAAGGATTAGAAAAGTTCAACATAATAATACTGAAGACGTTTCTGTTCAATTTCTCTCTTAAAGAAGCTGAACAGCACAACTGGATTTAAAAGACTGCAAGGATGTAAAATATAAAAAGCTCATTAATCTCATGCAAAAAACCGGTGGTGATTATTCATAATTCCAATGTCTTAACTTTCATAAGGTATATATTTATGGAATAATGCCAGTCAGAAAAATGTGCAATAACTAGGATAAGAACATCAAACTCTTTCATTGCTGCCCATTGTCTTTAGCTCTGCAGGAAATAAAAGAATTTCCCCAATTATGACTTTCCGCAGTCTTTCTTCTTCTTCCCAGCTAAGCAGAAGGACTCTGTGAATGATGCTATGCCCACCAGGCCTCTTCCTTTGAAAAGGGAATGATTATCATAGAGGCCATGGGTTATTTCTCATATTAAAGCATGTAACCATGTTTTGGCTTATTTGTATGTTACACTAGCATTCATGCTGCATCTGCAATTTTAAAACTTTCATGGACAAATTTGGAAAGATATGAAAAAGGAAAGTAATATTTTAGGTTGTCAAATCAGAATAAAGTGTACATAGTTTTGGTTGTAGTGTTTAAAATTGATCTGTAAAATTACTAATCTATGCCATTCCCATTCAGTTTTGAAGAAGAAGGCCAAGCTGCTTTCTGGAGGACAGACAGAAAAGTTAACATATTATAGTTAAAAGTAAGTGAAAAGATACACATCTGAAGAGGTGTCATGGTGAACACATGTGTTCAATAAAGCTAGAATCTAAAATTACCTAAGTGCCACATATGTAGAAATGCTTTATCTTTTTAACTGTTTTCTCTTTGCTTTTGGATTTCCCTTCCAATTCAAAACAGAACTAGTAAAAAAAAAACATATTAAGTTTGCTTCCTCACCCTTTCTAATTGATCATATACCTAATTCCTTGTACTTCATCTGATTCTTCATCACTGAGCTGTGGTGATGCAGTGGTTAGAGTACAGTACTGCAGGCTACTTCTGCTGCTTGCCAGCTGCTAGCAGTTTGGCAGATCAAATCTCACCAGGCTCAAGGTTGACTCGGCCTTCCATCCTTCGGAGGTGGGTAAAATGAGGAGCCAGATTGTTGGGGACAATAGGATGACTCTGTAAACCGCTTAGAGAGGGCTGTAAAGCACTGTGAAGTGGTACATAAGTCTAAGTGCTATTGCTATCCATGGGCTGTGTCTCTACTGCAATCAAAACTCAACCCCTTGTTTGTATGCATTGATGCTCATAAATAGGGATGAGACTTCAATCATATGGTCATGATCATTATTTTCATTTTAGAACTATGTTTTCATAGCCAAACAAAAACTGACTTGGCAGTCCACATATTTGAGGGCAAGCGGCTTTAAACAAGAAGGGTCACGACTGAGAAGGTTCTTGCAGGTAAAATTATTCTGGGGAAGGCCACCTTCAGCAGGTCTTCTCTCTAAGGTCTCAACAGATGAACAGATTCAAGTTTATTTATTTATCATATAGAGGAACCTCCCATCTCTCTCCTAGAGTGACTCTGGGCAGTGCACAAATAGCCAGAATAAACATAAAAGTTATATATAAATATTATAATAAAAGCAGTTAAAAAGAAAAATTAAATAATTAAAAAATCAGAATTAAAATGTGCTCTCCATCCTCATAAAGTGAATTTGGTGTGAGTTAGTAATTCCATCCATCATATTCTGGATATTCGGAAACATTTCTGGGTATACTTGAGTGATTTAAGTAAAGGTTCCCCTCACACATATGAACTAGTTATTCCGACTCTAGGGAGTGGTGCTCATCTCTGTTTCAAAATCGAAGAGCCAGCGCTGTGCGAAGATGTCTCCGTGGTCATGTGGCCAGCATGACTCAATGCCGAAGGCGCATGGAACGCTGTTACCTTCCCACCAAAGGTGGTTCTTATTTTTCTACTTGCCTTTTTTACATGCTTTCGAACTGCTAGGTTGGCAGAAGCTGGGACAAGTATAACGGGAGCTCACTCTGTTACGCGGCGCTAGGGATTCAAGCTGCCAAATTGCTGGCCTTTCTGATCTACAAATTCAGTGTCTTAGCCACTGAGCCACCACGTCCCTTTTTGATTTAATGTTAGGGACAGCCAATATATCCACCACATTTCTGCTGTAGTTTGACAATGTATTTTCTTGGCATATGCAAGAAGTTTATTCTGAACAAATATGGCACAACCTGATGCTTCTTTATGCTAAAAGAAAGAATTTCAAGTTGGGTGTTTTGGAGTGATATTAAAGCAAAATGCCTACTGGTTCATTTTAAAGTCAGAAAATGAACCCTAGCTTAGAACAGGAGATTTTTAGATATGTAGGCTTATAGGATATGTTCATGTTTTATTTATTTTCCTTATTCGTTTTCCCCTGGGTGTTTTTTTGATAACAAAAATATTATTGGGCTCATAGAAAATATACTGGAACTTTGTCAGAAGGTGTAAAAGTTTGCTCTCCATATCTGTTAAGAGAGTTCTTCTTTTTTTATTATCTTCTTTTTCTTTCTATCTTTGCATGATTCTAACTTGTTAATGCCGAAAAGGATGAAAAATTCAGTGATCAAAGCATCACCCCAGAGACGTTTTCACTTGGGGCCTTCTCCCCTTTACCTACTGTTCAGAGACACATTTTGTTCTCTCTGTGTCCTGAGGAGACACCTTCTTTTCAAAAAGGTGTAGTTGAGAGATCAGGAAAAGCCTTAAAACCTAGCTGTTTGATGTCTTGGATGCAGGTTATGATTCTGACAGTCTTTTCAGCTCCCATACCGAGTATATTAAAATCAAACAAGCCATTATACCGATTGGTCTTACAAGGCACCTTAAAAAATTTAATAAAAATAATAAAGCAATTTTGAAGGGAGTCAGAAATGCCAGAGGGCTTCAGTGATACATATGGCATAGAGATGTAAAGGAGGATAAAAACTTTAAAAGGAGACATTATTAGGCAAAGTTTGAATCCTACAAAGAGAATAATAAGCCCAACAATTTCACCTATAGCTTCTTCCTCAAAGGCTTTTCATGTTGAAAATAATTACAACAAGAAAAATGTAATTACATATGCAGATGTGATTCATTCAGATATTATGAACAGAGTGAAAATACAGCAAAAACCACTCAGCGAAGGCTGGAACATAACATGGTTGATGTATTTACAAATAGCCCGAAAGGAAAAAGAAATAGATCTCAAGAAGGAAGGAGGGACATTAAGAAAATAAAACAAAATTGATTCTGAAATGCCCAAAGTACAAACCAACACCATCTATTATACTGCACATATAAACTTTACTTATATAGGATATAGAGACAAAATAAAATAAAAAAAACTCGATGATAAAATGGATGCAAAACTTTAAGGAAAAGTGACAACACACCAATAAGAAGAATTATGGATTAAATCTATAAAATTTACCCCAATTAATAATCTAAATGAAAATGTTTTACAGATGGCATTACTGCTCCATCAATAATATCTAAGAAAGACAAATTATACAGTAATAAATCTTGGAAGTGTCATGAAACAGAAGGAATATTTTACCTCATGCAGTGAAAATCTAACAAAAGAAAAAGGCTTAAAAGTGTTGGAAAGTGATTCATACATAATATAATGCAGGGAATCTTAGAATTTAAATTTGAAATGAATATACAACTTTTCCTACCAGGTGTAATCTCAGAAAAAAATCATGAGAGATATGCTTATGGCAAGAGAATAATATTTGCTCTAAAGAGACAATTCCAGCAATCTGATCGGGAACTTAAACTTGAAGAATATGCAATGATGGCAAAACTGATAGAGTATATACACTATTGAAGTAGGAATATATCCCATCCACACAAAATATCATATAGAATGGCAAAATATGACCATTTACAGTCTGGTTTCAAAGGGGACCTAAATGGGTTGTGAATCAGCAGAGCTTTAAAAAAAAGAGAAGTCAAAAACACAGTAGTCCTTTTTTTTTAAAAAAAATCCTTCTCTTTTTCCTTTCTTCTCCTTTTTTTGATATTTTAATTCTTGTCAAATTTGTTCCATTCATCTATATTCTTCTTTCAGTGAAATATTATATAGTTTAAAATCAAAACTCACTTTGTTCTGAGTCACATTGGTTCTTTTTTTCAATGCTCAATTTTGGATGAACAAGTCAAATAATTTTATGCTTGTAATATTGTCATCCTGAATTGTAATTAATATGTGGGTCCACAAAATATTTTCCCTTCTGAACCCGGTAGGATGGGCTGATGTAATGGGGCAAAGATGGTTCTCTTATTCTTCAGAACAAGGTATTGTATAGTTGTAATAGGTTATTAGCAGACTAATTTTTCAAGTATCAAGAAAAGCTTGATAACAATAAAAAAATATAACAGACTCAGTTACCTAAAGACTAATTAACACTCATTACTGGATATATAAAGTAAAGGTAAAGGTTCCCCTTGCATGTATGTGCTAGTCATTCCCGACTCTAGGGGGCGGTGCTCATCTCTGTTTCGAAACCGAAGAGCCAGTGCTGTCCGAAGACGTCTCTGTGGTCATGTGGCTGGCATGACTAAATGCCGAAAGTGCACAGAATACTGTTACCTTCCCACCAAAGGTGGTCCCTATTTTTCTACTTGCATTTTTACATGCTTTCAAACTACTAAGTTGGCAGAAGCTGGGACAAGTAACGGGAGCTCACTCTGTTATGCGGCGCTAGGGATTTGAAATGCCGAACTGCCGACCTCTCTGATCGACAAGCCACCCTGTCCCATATACTGGATATATAAGAACTGCAAATTTGGGGCTTCTAGTGATCCATTAACATGTCCAATTACAAGAAGCTCAGTACCTTGATATCTGCAGGTCATTGCTCCCTCTTTCTCTAAAGCTTTTAGCCTAACATTATTTGTAAGGAAAGTATCAACTTATCGAATAGGTTTATACATGAATTTATACACACCACACATTTCAAGGTGTGCCCCATGCAGAGAGTAGGGATCTACTGAGTAGGTATTCTCCCTGAAATATTTATGTCCAGATTTTTAATAAACTATCTTGGCATACATTTGCTGAAATCCACAGATCAGGGGTTTTACTTACAGCTGAAAATGTGTAAGTTAGTCAAGGCTGTTGGTTTTTCCTTTTCATAGCAAAAGGACCCTGCATGCTCACTGCAATTCGGAATTCTCCTTTGTAGCACTTTCTGGAATTATCATGTCACAAGGCAATGTTGCATAAGAAAAAAGTTGTCTTAAGAAATTCTGCAAAGACATATTAGACTCTACGAAGCATCCTTAACAGTTCTTAGCATGGGGATAGCTTGTTTGCCACCAAAGATTCATTAATAATAACAAAATGTCCACAGCACCAATTATCTTACACATTTTGAAAAGTGAAACCTTCGGATACTCATCAAATTCCATACTGATTACACTTGTTCCACCATGGATCTTCTGGGAATGAAAACTACAAAGTGTTCCCAGGAGCATCCATGAAAAATCATTTTTCATTCCTAGAAGAGAAAGGGAATGGGCACTCCTACCAAGAGTGGAGAGCGTCAGCAGTTTCATAATTGCATGGTTAAGTCTGTGAAGGTGTAGATTTCCTCCTTAAGTAATACCATTCACAGCCATCATTCAGTTAAATTGATCTTCCCAACTGATTGCACCATATATTTTTATTGTATATCTGTGACTGTAAAATAGAACTGGGGGAAAAAGGAGACCACATTCCATAAATTTGAAGATCATTCCGAAACTTTTAAAACAATCTGTGCAATGTCCTCTATTCCTAAAAAAAAAAGAAAAGCTTTGAATGGATCAGAGCTATTATGGGTAAGGAAAGAAACAAAAGGCAAGAAATATTTCAGAGCATTCACTGACCATGAATAAAAGCAATAGCTTCATTATGACTCCTGTGCTCATACTGACTACAATTAGGTGCCATTCAAAGCAGTGTCTTAACTACCAATAATTGCACAACAAAAACTTGACTTTAAAACACACAACAGTAATCCAATATATCACATAGCTAATGTTTATATTTCCCAAGTGAAATTCAGCTGTTGTGGAGAACAAAATTTGTATTTAAACGGAGTCTTTGTTTTACATTGTCCTCTAAAATTATATGATTTTCAGCTCTGTGCCTGCATTTCACAGACCTACTGTCAGATGTTCAAAGATAAAAGTAAAGGTAAAGGTTCCCCTCGCACATATGTGCTAGTTGTTCCCAACTCTAGGGGCAGTGCTCATCTCTGTTTCAAAACCAAAGAGCCAGCGCTGTCCAAAGACATTTCCATGGTCATGTGGCTGCTATGACTAAATGCTGAAGGCACACAAAATGCTGTTACCTTCCACCAAAGGTTGTTCCTATTTTTTACATGCTTTCGAATTTCTAGGTTGAAGGGTGACAGAAACTGAGAGCCCCAGCTCCCTGCCCTCAGATACTGAGCTTTAGAAATACAGATTTGGTATCCATTACTCCTTGCAGCAATGTCTGAAGAAGGACAGATTAGCCTTCACTCAAGAGCCAAAAGCCACAATAGGAATTAATGCATCTGTCTCAGAAACTTCAACCAAACATAGCTCAGACAAACACCAAGGATTTGTACTTTGTCTATAGAGCCAGCTATGACATCTACATGGCACCATGGGAGTTTGACAACAGCAAGAAGAATACATATTCTTGCACAAGAACAGGAAGTTGAAGTGCAAAGTCCAAGAGAAGGTATAAAAAATCTCAATTCCATGTGGTCAGCTGCCCAGAACCACCCATGTGGTTCATCATTAAACCATCTTTCCAATTAGCCTCCATTTTGTCTCTGGTGCCTTTCTCCTGGCTTGGAACTGAACCAGATGGATATTTCTTCCAATAACACATTATATATCAACCTTCTCAATGCTAGTGTCTTTTCTAGGCCATCAAGAATTCCTCACTGATGTGGGAAACACTAATTCTAGAAATCTGTTAAATCATATGTTGGGGGGGGGGCTGATATACTGAGTACTTCCCCCTCCCAAATGTATTGGAATGGAATAGAATAGAATAGAATAGAATACAACTCTTTATTGGCCAAGTGTGATTGCATACACAAGGAAATTGTCTTTGGTACATATCAGGGGTGGGTTCCTGCCAGTTCTAACCTCTTCTATAGAAGAGGTTCCACAAATCTATAGTGCCGTTTAAAACTGGTTCCAGATCCCTCCCCCCGCCCGTCCACACATCATCAAGATGAAGAGTGAGAGGAGGAATTCTGGGAGTTGAAGTCCACAAGTCTTAAAGCTGTCAAGTTTGAACACCCCTGGAGATTTTTTTCTAAAGAGTTAGGGGTGCAAGGGTCTTGTAACTTGACAGCTTTAAGAATTGTGTGCTTCAAATGCCAGAGTTTCTGAGTCAACATGACTGGAGGAGGAATTCTGGGAGTTGAAGTCCACAAGTCTTAAAGCTGTCAAGTTTGAACACCCCTGGGGATTTTTTCCTTAAAGAGTTAGGAGTGCAAGAGTCTTGTAATTTGACAGCTTTAAGACTTATGTGCTTCAAATGCCAGAGTTTCTGAGCCAAAATTTTGGTTGCTAAGCAAGAGCCTTGTTAAGTGAGTTTCACCACATTTTACAAGTTGGCCATGCCCACCCAGTCACATGGCTGGCAAGCCACTCCCACCCAGTCACATGGCTGGCAAGCCACACCCAGAAATCAGGTCACACCTACAGAAGAGGTTCTAAAAATTTTTTGAAACCCATCACTGGTACATATGCTCTCGCTGTACATAAAAGAAAAAGTACATTTGTCATAAATCATAAGGTACAACACTTAATGAATCTACGAGACCGTCTTCTGCTGCACACCTCCCTAAGACCGATAAGATTGCACAGGATGGGCCTTCTCCAGGTGCCATCAGCTGGACAATGCCGGCTGGCGACGCCTCGGAGTAGGGCCTTCTCTGTTGCTGCTCCGGCCCTATGGAGTGAGCTACCCCCAGAGATCCGGACCCTACCCACTCTCATGGCCTTCCGAAAAGCTATTAAAACCTGGCTATTCCAGCAGGCCTGGGGCTGTTGACTTCCAGATTGAGGTCCAGCCCCGCTTAGATTGGGTGCATGTTGTGTCTTTTTTAAATTTGTCGTGTTTTATCTGTTTTTAATGTTTCTTAATTTTTGTTTCTGTAAGCCGCCCGGAGTCCTCCGGGATTGGGCGGCCTATAAATTTAATAAACAGTAAACAGTAAACAGTAATGATAAGATACAAGTAAGCAATCAAATCATACTAGGAAACAATCAATATAAATGGTAAGGATACAAGCAACAAAGTTACAGTCATACAGTCATAAGTGGGAGGAGATGGGAGATAGGAACAATGAGAAAATTAATAGTAATAATAATGCAGACTTAGTAAATAGTTTGATGGTGTTGAGGACATTATTAGAAATACATTCTCTTTAAAAGTAAATTCTCAAGGTATTAAATTTTAGGAATCAATCAAGGGAAGCTTTAGTTGATGAAGGCTCACATTCTTATATAACAAAGCAAACCTTTATTATCTGGTTATTTTCCCCATCAAAAACTCATGTTTAAAGCTCATATTAGTTAAAACTTAAAACAAGATTATTCATCTTTCTTCCCCATGGTACATTTTCCAATAAAGAAACCCTTTAGTTCTGTCTGTCAGAACAAGACATATTAAAGAAAATTATGTCTTGCTTTTTTAATGTGTCCCAAGGATTCTGTACTAAGCTATTAATATCAGCTTCGGAAACTACTGTATTAAAAATAGCCACAATTAAATAACTAAAAATAGATATACCCAGTAAATACTGGATGATGATGATGATGATGGTGCTGTAAAAATAAAAAGCTTGTTTTTCATTAGCATTGATTGAAGAGTATTAAAAGGAAAAAAGTGATAGCTTGTAAAGACAATAAAAGAAAAACATTATAAAAATTGCAGTATCTTTTTTGAAGCTTTTACAAACAGCTATAAAGTGAAATTATTTTTTCAAGTCCTACAGTTTTATGTGAGCATGAAGTAAACATATTTGTTTCAGTATTGAAATATGTTTCTCCTTTACTGCTAACAAGTCGTAATAATTAAATACATGTTTTAGAAGGCTGCATACTATAGTTGATTCAAATTGTCTTTTTACAGTACTGAAACAAGGGACATAACTATTTTTCACACTTACAAATCACTGAGCATCCCCATGGTCATGTGATCAAAATTTGGATGCTTGGCAACTGGCATGTATTTATGACGGTTGCAATGTCTCAAGATCATGTGATCATCTTTTGTGACCTTCTGATAAGCAAAGCGATTGGGATAGCCAGATTCACTTAACAAATGTGCTACTCACATAACAACTGCAGCTATTCCCTTAACAATTGTGCCAAGAAAGGTCATAAAATAGGCCAAAATTCATTTAACAACTGTTTTGCTTAACAACAGCAATATTTAGGGCCCATTTTGTGGTGGTAAGTCGAGGGCTACCTTTATCCTACTTCATTTGCAACACAATCTTAGGTTTTCCCGTTTCAAATACTAAGGACTATCTTAGTTTTAAAAACAATACTTTCCCTCTTCTGCAGGCATTGCTGTGTTTATTTTCAGGTGCAAGACATCATTTTCACATCGGAAGGAAAATTATAGCAGATTCCTGGCCATCTCAGTCCATCCTACTCAATATTAATTGGTAAGGCCACACTGCATCCAGTTTTGGTCACCACGATGTAAAAAAGATGTGGAGACTCTAGAAAGAGTGCAGAGAAGAGCAACAAAGATGATTAGGGGACTGGGGGCTAAAACATATGAAGAACTGTTACAGGAACTGGGTGTGTCTAGTTTGATGAAAAGAAGGACTAGGGGTGACATGATAGCAGTGGTCTGATATCTCAGGGGCTGCCACAAAGAAGAGGGAGTCAAGCTATTCACCAAAGCACCTGAGTGTAGGAAGAAGAGGCAATGGGTGGAAACTAATCAAGGAGAGGAGCAACCTAGAACTAAGGAGAAATTTCCAGACACTGAGAACAATTAATTAGTGGAACAACTTGCCTCCAGAAGTGGTGAATGTTCCAACACTGGAAGTCTTTAAGAAGATGTTGGATAGCCATTTGTCTGAAATGGTATAGGGTTTCCTGCCTAGGCAGGGGGTTGGACTAGAAGACCTCCAAGGTCCCTTCCAACTCTGCTATTGTATGGTATTAGAGTCCCAAAGTCTATATTTTCTATGACAGGGGTGTCAAACTTCATACCCGCAGGTTGGATCCAGCTCACGGGGTGCTTAGATCTGGCCTGTGGGGCCACCCTAGAAACAGCAAAGGATTGGTCTGCGGTGTCTCTGTAAAGCATTTGTCTGAAGTGGTGTAGGGTTTCCTGCCAAAGCAATGGGTTGAACTAGAAGACCTCCAAGGTCCCTTCCAACTCTGTTACTCTATTCTATTCTATTCTATTCTATTCTATTCTATTCTATTCTATTCTATTCTATTTCTTCATTCTTGTCAACTCTTCTCTGTTCTCTTCTGTTCTTTTCTATTCTAATCTATTCTAATCTATTCTTTCATATATTAATGTGCAGGTCTTTTCTTTACACACACGTACACACACACACAAACACAGACCTGCTGAGATAAATGTTCCAAGAAGGACAAAGAAAAAAGGCTGCCTATTACCTCTGCAGATCAGGCAAGATCACAGGTGTCTGACTAACAGCATCAGCTTTTTAAAAGGAAGGACAGCAGCGCTGAGTCCCAGAATGAGGCGGGGGGGGGATATCTGTGAAAACCGATCAAGAACCAGGGGCCCAGCTGCACGTTTTGCAGTTTCAGCTTTCAGTAGAGGTGGCTAAGCTGGCAGAAGGAAAGGGAAAGAAAAGACTTGTCGAACAGCACATTCATAGTAGAGAGAAAAAGAAGAAGTTCTTGGCTTGTCAGCACACTTTTTTTTTTGCATGAATGAACAAACCATTTATTATGGTCAGTGTCCAGATCAAAGAAGTCAGAACAATATAGGGCAATTTGAAAGGGCAATCTGAAAATGCAACACCAATCTCATTGATTTAGTGAATAGCCTGCTTCTCTAATCTGAATGCATCTCAGCCTGATGGCTTGTAGAAGTAATTTCTCTTTCACAAGTATTTTAAATATTCTATATTGGTCAGAATGGCTAAGTATTTTTCACTGGTAATTCTATTACTTTTTTCTTTCATCTTTGAGAGCAAGAAAAGCTGAATAGCGCAAACAGAATGTCTCTTCTTTTCCCATTTTTCAGCCTCAGTTTTTTGTATCACATTTTGAATTGCACCTGATGACACATGGGAAAACCAGAACATGTGCTTGGGTGCATTCATCTACATGCACACATCTTCAGCTGTGTGTGGTTTTCCCAAATGCAATGTTTTTCTGTGAATTCTTTTCCCTAACGCAAAGACACACATTTCTCCATGCCATTCCCTTTACACATGGCATATGTTCATGTACTTTACACATGGCATATGTTCATGTACTTTCTTTCCCTTCCTTTTTTTTTTGTTACTTGGAGGACTAATTTTGAATAATAAGTTTATTTATGGGGAATACGGAGAACTTGGGAAATGCAACGCTCCTTGGAGAAACACATTTCCCAGGTAATTCTCTATGTCACAATGAGCTCCACAGAATGGTTTTCATTTATACAGTGACACAAGGAAATATTCCTGCAGTGACCTCTCTCAAAACCTCTCTCCTGAGGGCAGGAAAAGAAACAATGGGTGGAAACTAATCAAGGAGAGAGGCAACTTGGAACTGAGGAGAAATTTCCTGACAGTTAGAACCAGAGGTGGGTTGCTCCTGGTTCAGCCCAGTTCGGCTGAACCGGTAGTGGAATTTAGGCCTGGAACGCAGAACCAGCAGCGACCCAGGCTGGCCACGCCCCAAACCGGTTCCTTGGTCATTTCTGCCATTGCCGGCATGTTGTTTAGTAGTGCATGTGCAGTTCACTGTAAATTGTTCTGCACACGCACGAAAAACAATTTACATTGAACCATGCACATGCGCGCAAAGCGCACACACAAAGCACACACAAAGCATGCCCGAACAAAACCGGTAGTAAAACCAGGAGCAACCCATATCTGGTTAGAACAATTAATCAGTGGAACAGCTTGCCTCCAGAAGTTGTGAATGTTCCAACACTGAAAGTTTTTAAGAAGATGTTGGATAACCATTTGAAGTGATGTAGGGTTTTTTTTGTCTAAGCACTACACTAGCTTTCCATCAGGTTTTTCCTTTGCTCAATCACGTTTCTGCAGGAATTCCTGATATAGCAATAGCAGTTAGACTTATATACCGCTTTATAGGGCTTTCAGCCCTCTCTAAGCGGTTTACAGAGTCAGCATATCGCCCTCACAGTCTGGGTCCTCATTTCACCTACCTCGGAAGGATGGAAGGCTGAGTCAACCTTGAGCCGGTGAGATTAGAACTGCTGAACTGCAAATAACAGTCAGCTGAAGTTGCCTGCAGTACTGCACCCTAGCCACTGCGCCACCTCGGCTCATATGGATCCTTAGCAGCTATAACAAACCAATGATCTGTGCAATTGCACTGCACTGCCCACCTATCTTAAATGTAGGCTGCCATTTAAGATAGAGTGAGAAGACCGTGTGAGGACACGCCCACCCTTTAAATTCAGCTAATGATATGTTTCCACTCTTATTTATATCTTTGGGAATTATTGTACCATTGTGTGTGTGTGATTTTGCCCAGTTCCTGAGATCTGTGCTGATACGTCAGAATAAAAAAGTAGAAGAAATAAAGTATAATACGTTTAAGGAGGAGGAGAGACTTATAAACTGCTTTTGACATCTCTGTCATCTTCTTTGTCATCTCTGATTGCAGTGGTATTTCAGAAGAAACCAGAAGAGGGTATTTATGGCAGGTGCAACACTACTTAGCAACTAATCTCACATGCCTGACTGTTAACATGAAATATGGATTTTAATAATCCCAGCTTGGTGAGGAATGTGAGCCTGCCTGGTGGGGATGTGATTAGCCACAGTCTGTAAGATTAATTGAGATGTACAGTGCAAGCTTCCATCCTGAGAGCTCCAAGCTGGTCTGATTATGCAAGAGACCACATCGTAACAGCTGTATCTTTCACAGTATATGACAGAGATAAATCACGTCCTCTATCTTGACTAACAATAACCCTCTCTTGATTATGAGTCAATGATAACAACAATGACAATAACAATAATAATGATCTCCTGATCCAACCTACAGCCCCAGAGGTACACGACTACTAAGTCCCATCCTCCTCAACCAACAGTATCAAATAGCATTCTGGGTGTGGATGATGGGAAAGGTTTCCAGTTGGAAATGGCCGCTACAATCGATCAGTCACCAATAAAGAGTATATGGTCCATTCAATTCCACTGATCTGGTTATACAACAAATGGACATTTCTAGTATTGAACTGCGTTGTTGTTCCTTCAACAAATCTGGACAATCATCTGTTAGGAATGCTTTAATTTAATTTGTCATACTCCAATATATTATTTTCGATTAAAAGATTGACATACTTCATGGATATTCTAATTCTAGGTCTCATAAGGGCAGTCTATGCATCATAAAAGACTTCCTGGAGATTGCTAAGTGAAGCTGTTTCTTCACTTAGTGATGGCAACCAGGACAGCCTACTCTGCTAAGCAGGGTAGACATGTGATACTTTGCTTAATGATCGCTTCACTTAGTGATAGAATTGCCTGTTCCAATTAGGGTAATTAAATAAGGATGACCTGTAACAGTGTTTATACGTGTGAAGCAATGTGTATATATAAAATGCACAAAATTTGACAACTCATGGAAAAACAGAATGATGAGACTTTCAACATATACACTAATTTTCCACATTTCCTAGTCTACAGCTAATAAATAGAACGACTACATTATAGGTTTAAACGGGTTTGATTGACATTATGTATAATCCACATAACTTTGGTAATGTAATTCCACACAGTAAATAATTATCTTGTTTACAGATTGATTTAGTCCATTTTAAACCACCTGACATACTTACACATTTATTACAAATGCATGCTGTTTCATTTCTAAGCTCATCAAAGGCGAATACAAAAGACTAAATTAGCAGTATTGTGAAATGGAAGCAAAATCATCAAAATACATCCTAATATTTCAAATGCCATGGTAGCAATTTGTTACCCTATAAACACAAACATCATCAGATCCTTTTGTCTCTCAGGTATCTCTTAACTACTCACAGTCCCTGTATGTACATTGGCAAAGCCAAATTTTCAAAAAAGATTTAAATAACAGGAGTGAGATTGCAAATCTTATACGTGATGGAAAGGGTGTCCCATCGGAAAGGACCCCTTATAATCTAGGTATGAAAAAGATGCTAAATTATATAGTTTTTATACAGAATTGACAGAATTAGGTAAGATCTTAACAGGAACAGAAGAGAGGATGATAAAAAAACTGTATAGCTATCTACTGAGTATTAAATGAGAAAAAGTAAAAAAATTAAATGGCTAAAAACTTTGGTTATACAATAGAACTAGCTAAATGGCAGATACTATGAGATAGAAATTATAAATTAACAATGTCAACTGCCTATAAAGAGAATTTGTAAAAGATGTTTTATAGATGGCATTGGCCACCAGCAAGACTGGCAAAGATGTTTAAAGACAAATCAGCTAAATGTTAGAAATGCCACCAGATACCGGGCTCATATGTGGTGGAACTGCGCAGAAGCAAAAAAAAAATTGCACTAAAATACATACGTGGCTGGAAAAGATGATACAATAACACATTGACTTAAAATCTAAAATATTTTTGCTGGGAATTTTACCAGAAAATTATAGTAAAGAAAATGTATATTTGATTATTCATGTTATAACAGCAGCTAGGATTGTATTTGCACAAAATTGGAAAAGTGAAGAGATCCCTACAGAGGAGAATGTGATTAGGCAAATATTAGAATGTGCAGAAATGAACAGATTGACACTGGCTATCAAAGAGAAAGAACAAACCGATTATTATACAATTTAGGAATCTTTTACTGGTAGTTAGAGAATAGACATAAGAATTAATAGTAAAAGAAATTATCTAGAAGTATAGAAAATGTATTAATAGTCAATATAACTAATAGATTTAAATAAATTACAATGGGATTGTTATAATATTAGTTACTTAAAGTATTAGAAATTAAAATAAAATGAGATTAAATAATGAATAAGAGTGTATATTTTAATGTTGGCACAAAATATTTATACCCAGAGGACACATTGGTTAATGGAAAATGGATTGTTTATATAATTCTTTTAAAAAATTATTTATTTATTTATTTATTTATTTGTCTTGTATGCCGCCCACTCCCGGAGGACTCCGGGCGGTTCACAAAAGACAAGGGAAAGGGGGGAACGAGACAAAGACAACATATTAAAAACAAAACCAACATTCACAATTTCTGTGGAGGTAGATGCTTCTCAGCTCCCCCCAGCCTGCTGGAACAGCCAGGACTTGGTGGCTTTGCGGAAGGCCGGGAGGGTAGTAAGGATCTGGATCTCAACAGGGAGCTCGTTCCAGAGGGCCGGAGCTGCAACAGAGAAGGCTCTCCCCCGGGGAGTCGCCAGCCGACATTGGCTGGCAGATGGAATCCGGAGGAGACCCAACCTGTGCGATCTAATTGGTCTGAGAGAGGTAATCGGCAGGAGGCGGTCTCTCAGGTACCCAGGTCCGATGCCATGTAGGGCTTTATAGGTAGTGACCAGCACTTTGAAGTGGATTCAGAGACTAATAGGTAGCCAGTGCAGCTCGCGGAGGATAGGTGTAACATAGATGTACCTTGGTGCACCCACAATCGCTCACGCGGCTGCATTCTGGACTAATTGGAGTCTTCAAACACTCTTCAAGGGCAGCCCCATATAGAGCGCATTACAATAATCCAGTCTTGAGGTCACAAGGGCATGAGTGACTGTCTGAAGGGCCTCCCGATCCAGGTAGGGTCGCAATTGGTGCACCAGGCGAACCTGGGCAAAGGTCCCCCTGGTCACAGCTGACAGATGGTGTTCTAGAGTCAGCTGTGGGTTAAAAAGGGAAAAGATCCCTTGCAAAAAATTCTTGTCTCCAATACCGGACTTAGCAGGAATTTCAGATTTTTCAACAAGAAATCTTTGCAGGTTACATTTCTAGGGTAACCTGCCAACCTTATAGGGGGCCATATCCCATGTAAGTTGTAAGTTGCTAAAGTAATAACTTAGAATTACATCTTCATTAACTTGTCTTCTCTGCCTTGAATAATAAACAAAACAGGCTGAATTCATACAACGGAGTCACACACACAAAAAACATCAAATGTATACATATTAAGCTTAGTATGTGGACAAAAATTACCTTCTATTTCACTGAAATGGTTAAGTGGCATTGCCTCATTGAGTAATGAAACATCTGTAAGCAAACAACCAAGCTCAGAGAACAATGAAGGTAGTGGTGGGATTCAATTTTTTTTACTACTGATTCTGTGGGTATGGCTTGGTGGGCGTGGCAGGGGAAGGATACTGTAAAATCTCCATCCCTTCCCCACTCCAGGGGAAGATTACTGCAAAATCCCCATTTCCTCCCAATCAACGGGGACTCAGGAGGCAGAGAATAGATGGGGGTTGGGCCAGTCAGATGTGGTATTTACCGGTTCTCCGAACTACTCAAAATTTCCACTATCGGTTCTCCAGAACTGGTCAGAATCTGCTGAATACCACCTCTAAACTTAGGACTCTACTGTTCCAAGCATGACTTACAGATACTGAGTCTCAATACTTAGTCTCTTCTATTGTATATAAACAGACACCAAATTTAAAAAGATGCTTTTAAATTAAAAGGAGTAGATTGCAGTTGGACATTAAGAACAAGTTCTTAACAGAAAGAGCTCTTCAACAATGGAGCAGGCTGACTTGGAAGTGGTGAATTATCTTTCATTGGATCCAGGGCTTGATGGCTTCAAGCCCCTGGATCCAATGGGATCAAGGATAATATAGTTAGCAGATTCTGCAGGGGACAAAAATTTAAACTGCTAATTTCCAAAGTCCTTTTCAACACTAACATTCTATGAATCTGTAATAGTCTAAATTGGCTTTTCTATGTACTCATGGTACTCTTTCATTATGTACATATAAATGTGCTTTAAATGCCTGTTTTCTGGTAAGGGGATAGTGTGCATATTCAAGCAAGTCACACCACATTACCTACCTTGGGAAAAAGAGTACCATATTTTTCAGAGTATAAGACACACCTCCCCCCCCCCCCAAAGAGGGTGAAAATGTGGGTGCGTCTTATACATTGAATGTAGCCCTGCGCACCCACTGGCCCCCATCCTTGGCCTCTGCCTCCCAGCAATTTTACCCTGCAGTCTGAAATATCTGATGATCAGGAGGCTCATACTGAAATTGAAAGTGAAACAGGCTGTTTGCTGTTTGCTGCAAGGAGGCAAATTGCTGGGAGACGGAGGCAGATTTTTTCTTCTTCTAATCAGGCTAAACTGAAACAGGCTGTTTGCTGCAAGGAGGAAAGTCAATAACTATAAATGCCTATAGAATGTTCAAATTATTAGACTTATTTTTTAAAGACAGCTTTATTATTGTTCTAGACAACTTAACAAAATGAAGAAGCTTTTTAAAATAAATGTTTGATCTGAAGAGGTGTGGTGCTATTGTATCTTCTTTTAAATAGCAGAGAATAACATAAACTTCCAGAAAGCCACATCAATTTTAACAGAATCTGTACAAGTATACTCTAAAATGTAACACCACAAACAGTGTATATCATCTGTGCTGTTTGCTGTTTGCTGCAAGGAGGCAAACTGTTTTCCTCCGCAAAAGCTAGGTATGTCTTATATTTCGGGGTGTCTTATACTCCGAAAATACGGTATCTTGCTTAAATTCAAATTCACTCAGGTAAAATCACATTCTTGGTTTTATCAAAAATAGTTATTTGGATCTCAACTGGTATTTCTGGATAATTTACTTGGTGATTTATGAGCATAATAAACTGTACCTTCATTTAAAAAAAAAAGTTTTGCTTTGTTTTTGTAGGAAATGTAGGAAGAAGACTATAAAATGGAGAATAAAATTTACCCTGGCTCTTTATTTGCAAAAAAAAACCCCAACGAATTAGCAGAGTGTGGGAAATTCTTATGAAGAAAGACTAACTAATCAGGGATGTTTAGGATGAAAGATAATAATTGCAAGGTTATAATACTATTCTTTAAATCCCTGAATGGATATCATACTGGAAAAGGTCATGACCCATTCTGTCTCAATTCAGAGGCTATGTGATACAAGGACATGGAGTAAGATGTAATTATGCATTGAAAGGTGTCTTGAACAGCAATAACTACGATGTATAATAAAACTAATTGGGCACAATAATCAGTAGACCATTCATGACTGTACACACTTGTCAATTTCCAAATGAATATGGAGCTACAGATTCCTGTTTTATCATTGTGAAGAGTTCATTACAAAACCTTTGCCCCATTTTCATTCTTTTTATGATAAATATTGCTACTCTAAGATTTTAAAGGGAAACGTTGGCATGATCCAAATCCTAATCACAACTTAACACTGTGTTGGCAGGTTATAGAAATATTTTTCCTTCTTATACTTTTCACAGTTGATTTCCTTTATTATTATTTTTTAAAAATATAAAAATGACTGTGTGTATGTTCCAGCATAACTCTGAAACGCCTCGAGCAATTTCAACCAAACTTGGTACACAGATGACTTACTCTCTGGAAATGAATAATGTGGGGGGTAAGACACCCCTAACACCCCTTGTGTGTTTGTGTGTGTGTGTGTGTATGTGTGTCCAGCATAACTTCCGAACACCTGGGCCGCTGAAATGAAAAGAACTTAATTATATCTATAGTGTCAAGTCACAGTACCTTTGACAGTGATAGTGTGCATTTTGGATTCAAATCCTGTTAAGATACAACCTTTTGTGCCTTAAAATGGATTCTACTGTTCAGCACGGCCTCACAGTACTCCACAAGGAGACTCCCTCTTATGTAGGATTGGGATAAATACATACCTGAGCTACGACAGGTTATCAGCTAGTTTTTAAACAAGAAGGACAGATTCTAGTCTGCTGCATTCCGAACTGCCTTGGTTCTATCTGGGACTGGAAAGCAATGCATTTCTCTTCAGCATTGAGGTGGGAGATTATTTATGTATTTATTTATTGTCCTTCTAAATCAAGATTTAACAGGCACTGATTGTCATGTCACATAATTAAGTGGTTAAATCCATTTGGCAGCTTCAATGTTTCTATAGCATAAGAGGAGAGATTTTGCCTTATAGGGCTGTTAACAATATATTCAATTAAGCAGGGTTATTTAATTAGCTCCATGGTGCACTTTACGCTGCTCTTCAGGCAAAGATGCAAACATTACATGGCTCCATTACTTAGTCTGCTGAAACTTTGAGTCATAATATACAAGCTTGTTTATAGAAAATTAAACAAACAGAGAACAAACTGCATACACTCATCATTAAGTAATTATGCTGGGTAAATAAGAATCAAGTCTGTCTCCAGTAATCCTGCACCATTGTCGTGAGTCTGCTTATCAAACAAAGAGAGCCATTTATATTTCATTAACAGTATAGGAGTAGGACAGTAAAGGAGTGGGGGGGGGGGATGCTTGAAAAAGTCTCCAGTTCTGTTCTTTGGTGGCTTAGACAACTGCTATAAACCTTCAACAGTAGAGTTAGAAAGTAAATACAGCAGGTAGTCCTTGACTTACGGCCGCAATTCAGCCTAAAATTTCTGTTGCTAAGTGAGACATTCATTAAGGGAATTTTGCCCCATTTAATGAACCTTTCTGCCACCATTGTGAAGTAAACAACGCCGTTGTTAAATTAGTAACACAGTTGCTAAGTGAATGTGGTTTCCCCATTGTCAGAAAGTCACAGAAGGTGATCAAATGACCCTGGGACATTGCGACCATCATAAATGTGAGTCAGTTGCCATGACCATGGGGATGCTGCAATGGTCATGAGTGTGAAAAACCAACATAAGTCATTTTTTTCAGTGCCACTGTAACTTCTAACGGTTAATAAGTGAAGGCACCTAAAGACAAGACAAGGAAGAATGGATGGAAACTGAACAAGGGGAGATTAAATCTAGAAATAAGGAGGAACTTACTGACAGTGAGAACAATCAACCAATGGAACAGAAGTTGCCTTCGGAAGTTGTGGGAGCTTTGTCACTGGAGGCTTTCAAGAAGCGATTGGACTGCCATTTGTCAGAAATGGTGTATGGCCGGGTTGGTACATGAGACGTTGCCTTGTCAGCTCCAGCACGCTGGTCGGCTGACTTCGCCCTTCTATTGAGACCATTTTTCGCCCGCCGGAGGCTTCCTTGAAGCCTCCAGAGACCAAAAAAACCCGGCCCTACAGGCAAACTGGAAGTTCAGCCCTTCGGAGGCTTCAGGGCGAAAAATGGCCTGAAAAGAAGGCTGAAATGCATGCTGGAGCTGACAGGGAAACGCCTTGTGTGCCCTAACAAATGGCTTCTGGTTTGTCTCTAGGGCCCTTTTTCGCTCTACAGAGCCTTTAGTGAAGCCTCCTGAAGGTTCCGGAGAGCAAAAAATGGCCCTATGGACAAACCAGAAGTCACCATTCCTGAACTTCCGGGTTTCCCGTTGGGCCATTTTTCACCCTCCAGAGGCTTCAGGGAAGCTCTTGAAGCCTCAGGAGGGCATCTGGGAGGGGGGAGGCAGTTTTTGCTCTCCCCAAGCTCCTAGAAAGCCTTTGGAGCCTGGGGAGGGTGAAAAAACCTCACCAAAAGCAAGGTGGAACACTAGTTGGACCCATATGTGTGTGTGTGGGGCACATGCATACCATTATGGATGTGGCATGTCTGCGCACAACCCCCTGCAGTTCCCCCCCACTTTTGGCACGTGATCCCAAAAAGGTTAGCTATGACTGGTGTAGGATCTCTTGCTTGGGTGGTGGGTTGGATTAGATGACCTACAAGGTATCTTCCAACTCTGTTCATCTGTAACTTGCTATAAACCAAGGACTATCTGTATGCTGGAAGGTGAGATTCAATATTAGGCACCCTGTCAAGATAATTCTTCTAGTAAGCTTGGTAAAATAAAAATTTTATTGCTGAAAAATGAGAGTGGATGGATGGAGCAGGGCATTTTTTTTTTAAAAAAGTACAACTTTGTGTTCTAATAGAGAAAAAATCAAGATCTTACTCAAAATAAAATATTTAACAATCCCCTCAACCCATTCTGAGCTTTTGTCTCTGTTGAAAGATCTGTGACCTGTGGTGGTCTTTTAATGCAGTTCAAAAGCCGCAGGGCTTGAATCTGGCGGGAAGGCACACACATCTTATGCCTTAATTTAATTCAGACTGGTTATTTATATATGAAGTGGAATAGTTGTGGGACAGAAGATTGCTAAGAGCTGTGAAGCATTAGAGCTTAATGTGGAAGCTTTAGGCTAGTGTTTTTTTATTAAAACTTTCTATAATTGTGGACCTTGAAATAAATATTCAGAAACCGCATGGTCGCCTTAAACTTTTCATCTTTAAGAATTTGGCAAATAAAATAATAATTGTAAATGAATTTATCTCCATTTTAAAAGTCATTTTAGATTAAGTGTAGAAATAATCTAACAGTAAATAATTATTTAACTCTTGAGGCAGGGACTGAAATAGTGAGTGAGGTTTATTTCATGAAGCACATTTTGAGAAGGTGTAGTAGAATGTTAAGGAAGGGTATAAGGAAGGAGCCGAAGTGGCGCAGTGGTTAGGGTGCAGTACTGAAGGCCACTACAGCTGACTGTTATCTGCAGTTCAGCGGTTCTAATCTCACCGGCTCAAGGTTAACTCAGCCTTCCATCCTTCCGAGGTGGGTGAAATGAGGACCCAGACTGTGGGGGCGATATGCTGACTCTGTAAACTGCTTAGAGAGGGCTGAGAGCCCTATGAAGCGGTATATAAGTCTAACTGCTATTGCTATTGCTACTATCACCCAACAAAGAAAGAGAAAGGACAAACTATTCATTCCAGGTTCATGTCCTAGAGGTTGCAACCTGTCTCTCAGGTTATTGTTTAATTGTTGAAGGAGAATTAGGTTAGATGTTTGATATTTCTTTATTACTTTCACATATTATTTGCAAAGGTTGGAAGCAACTTTTTTTTAGATACAACCTGTTTTATATCATTTCGTAGGCATGGACTTCCCTCTTTTCTACCTTATGCAGGTGGATAGGTTGTCTGTCTTGTGTAGGTGGATATATTGTCATCTCCGATCAGCTGCTTTTGATGTTACCTCTAAAAAAGAAAGTGATGGACAAGGGAAGAAAGTCTAGATCTGGGAAAAGGATCAATGGGACAGAAGGGCATCTCTAAAGAGGTTATAGACCAAATCTTTCTGGAATTGGATTCGGTGCAGAATCTTCTGCTCATATTCTTGATACTGCCATTGTCCTTACATCAGGGCTATGCTCAAAACTCAATAAATCAGCTTAAAGGCCACACCAGGCTCCGAGAATGAGCAAAGTCACGATCCATTTTGAAGAAACATTCTCCTCTACAAGGCTTAAAGCATCCATTATTTCATAAATCCTTCCTATTTTTTAAGGCTGAAATGTTGGACACTAACCATTTCAAGGTTCAACCACTTGGAGATTTATGAAATAAACTGAAGTAAAGAGGTAGAACAGTTTTTTTTCCATATATGCACAGATTGGCTTGGCATAAAATATATTTTGAATAAAGTCCAAAAGGCCAAGAATCATGTTTATGGGTTAGGGTTAGGATTAGAGTTTGAGTCTTCTTGATCAAGAATCTTGATCATGTGACTGCAGGAATGCTTGGATAGACATAACTACAAGCACCAGTCATAAGTTTCATTTTTCAAGTGGCAACTTCGAAGGGTAGCTAAACAAATTGTCAGTAAGTGAGGACTACCTGTACATATACTGTATGTGTGTCAGTGTGTATCCCATTTCTGAAACAGATCTTGAAAGGGGGCCAAATAAGAGACATTCTAAGAAGGAGGAACATTGGTTAATATAAGTGAAATGAAAATCTCAAAGAGAATGAGAAATCTGGTCTATTAATACTAAGTAATATTTTAGATTGGTGTGATGAGATCACAATTACAAAAACAATCAGTCAAAAGCATGGCATAACATGTCAGTCAATATCCCCTGTGCATTTGCAAAAATTGTTACAAATCTAACACCCTCCCTTTTGCTGCCACACCATAATTTATTAACATTTTTAAAGTTCCTTAAATATTTTTTTGGGGGGGGGCATTTTTGCCTCCAACATTCTATCCTAACCATAGTGACATTTCTATGCCCTTTATTTATCCTTCATATCTATCACTGCAAGAAGCTTTCAACCACTTCTTTGATATCATCAAGACGAAGAGGCACAGTGGTTCTAACCAAGGCCTTTTCCTTAAATTAAGGATGTTTGGATTTTGGCAGATTGTTTTAGAATTGTTGAAAGTGTCGCCCTTGGAAACAAGATAAGATATGTCAAATGTATTTAGCAAGGTGAGGAAAAACAATGGAAATCCATGATAAATTTCTTTACAGAAGTCAGAATGTTGGAAAGATTGGTGGCGGTGACTTGTGTTTCCTCTTAAAGAAAATTTCTGTGTGGATTGGGTGAATTTACTACTCTGACTAAGTTGATAGGAGTCAAGATAATGCTATTTGATTGCTTTTGTGACAATATAAAGGTCAGGTTATATGTTGCAATTCTATTGGCTTGTTTATACTGTGCTTCACCATGAACATCAAAAATGAAAATATATAAAGTTTCACATCGCCTTAAGCTACAAAATAAATAAATAGAGAAATGAAATGAAATACTTGTGAAGATAGCACCAATATTCCAGAAGACGTTAAAGGAAAAATTGCAAACAGAGATATTTGTCTTGGCTATCTGAATTTATCAGAGTATCTAAAGAAATAAATAAAACCAGCTATCAGAGTATCTAAATACTCTGTTTATAGATACGTTCTGGTTTTTACAAATAGATTGACAGTAAAATCAGTCCCATGCAGATAGAATGTAACCCAAATGTGGACTAAAGAACCATCTGTGATCCTGGGTGCTCTCTGAGCTTGATTGTTTTCTTGAAGACATTTCATTACCCATCTAGCTAACATCATCACTGCTAGAAGGGAGTGGGATTTGGTGCCTATTTACATACGTGCCTATTTACATATTTACATACATACATGGTTTGCTTTTTCAATGTTGGTGGGAGTGTTGTTGGAGGTTTCTTGATTAGGCAGTTTAATTGTTTGTCTGAGTTGATAGTTCCTTGATTCAGGTATTGTTTACCAGCGATGGGTTCTGGCCAGTACAGCCCAATACGACCATACCGGTAGTAGTTGGGACCAGAGGCCACCATACTGTTATGGTGGCTTGTTTGGCCCACCCTCCTGCATTCCATACCTGTTTTTGAAGCAACTGGGCCAATTGCGCACACATGTACAGCATGCAGCGCCTGTGCGACCTCTGGCAAGCAGCTGGGTGTCACAGGGGTGATAGAGTGCGCAGGTGTGTGCAGCGCACATCAGGCGTGTGCACAGCACAAATCTGTCACGTGCATTAACAGACCACGAGCAGCGACAGTAAGACCCACCCACCACAGTTGTTTACCATCTACATATCTACATGTTGGAACAATTTACTTGTGGATTAACCGAGGAATCAGTCAAAAGCATTAGGATATATGGTTTATTTTTATCATAATACAATTGACTTTGAAGTATAGATTAATGGAATTGGTTTCCCCACATATGTATTATTTGCCTAGTTGCAATCATTTGGCAAAACCTCCAATTAACTTTTGTCAGGGGTTTCATGCATATGAGAAATCTTTCAATTGCCACAGGATAAATAATAGTAGTTTCCGACTTTCTGGTTCTGTTACTTCAGCTAGTCTACTCAACAGTGAGAGATCCTGGAGATAGAATTCAACAACAGATGGAGTGTTGCAGATTGTCCATCCTTGGTCTCTAGTCTTAAAGGCCACTGATGAATCCAGTGAACCTATCAAGCTCTAAATTCTTTATCTCTTCCCCTGGGAATATTATCAACCAGTCCAATCCAAACCACAGTCATGTCATTGAGATACAACCAGCTGAAGTTATCAAAAGTTTTCTGAAGTTTAACAATACTTTTTTTCAGTATCTTAGTTAAAATAACAGTTTAAAAAATAACAAATTCAAATCTGGATGAATAGTTTTTTGTATTTTTGGTCTCCGGATTCATTTTTTTAAAATTAGGACTCAACTTGCCCTAGTGTTTAGTTTAATTCTTTCAAGAAGACATTAGTAGACTCCAAATTACGCAAACCCATGACTGATTGCTTCAAACTTCTAAAGAGTTCAGCAATAACCTCTAGCCATGTTGAACAAACCAAAATATACCCATTCCAATTTGATAAGCAGTCGTTCTGACCACTTCCATTTGTAAGTCTAAAAGTTATGAATTGCATGGCCCTTTTCTACTTTACACTTAAAATAGTAGAAAGGATTTGCATACAGTTCATTTGCCATGAAGCTGAAAAGGCAATAGCTTTCAAAAATATTTCCAGGGTTTTGTTAATGTTATTCCCATTGCTTTTAAATACTAGGCCAGGAGATGTAATATGGAAGAAAACGAACCTGAATCCAAAACCTGGTGATTTGAGAGCTTGAAGAAAAGATTGTTTTGAGTGCGAACGGCATTTAACAGTGATGCCGAATGTTTTTCTGTTCGGGTGCCAAAAGGGCGTATGCACATGCGATAGCGCGCGTGTGTGTGTGCCCACATCCATAATGCAATGTCCTCCTCCCGGGCGCATGCATGCACAAAAGTTCATTTCTGAACTTCTGGGAGTCCTGTTGGGCTTGTTTTTTGCCATCCATAGGCTCCGGAGGCTTTACTGAAGCCTGGGGAGGGCAAAAACAACCTCCCCCCACCCTTTAGGAAGGCCATAAATCAGCTGGCCAGTGTATGCATGTACGCTGGGGCTGACATAGGTCAATGCTTTGCGTGCCTTCAGATATGGCTCTGCGTGCCACCTGTGGCACAAGTGCCATAGGTTCACCATCGAGGGTATATAACATTAAAAAATGGTATAGTTTTAATGGAACTACATTGCTACAAACTCTTGGCATGGAATTATATCATAGAATGCTTCCTCCTGTCAGCAATTCTCCTTTAAAAGAAACTAATGTATGTGTAGTTGAGGACAATCCTAATCTGCAACAATTTTTTTGCTCAGAGGGCAATTTTAAAAAGTGGAAGAATACTTTAAATAAGATCCATTCCTTTATTCTGAAGTAGCACCATATCTGGACGCCCATAGATAGTTCTCAACTTACATCAAAAGTTGAGCCCAAAATTTCCATTGCTAAGCAACACAGTTAAGTGAGTTTTACCCCATTTTATCACCTTTCTTGCCACAGTTATTAACTGCGACTCACTACCGTTGTTAAATTAGTATAACAGTTATTAACTGAATCTGGCTTCCCCATTGACTTTGCTTGTCAGGATGTCTCAAAAGGGATCACATGACCTCTGTTACGGCCCACCACCTGCCAGCAGAGATGGCGGAAGACTCGGCCGATCAGGAGATTGGGGAGGAACTTGGGCCACTTTTGAAGTCTGGGGAAAGTTCTGATGGATGCTCTGCATCGGCTGCAGAGATAGAGCTAGGGCCATCCAACATTTCCCAGCCACTGGATAGGCAACTGCCTTTGGAGGCTAAGTGAGGAAGTAGAACAGAATGTGTTCCAGATGCATGTATGTTCAGAGCAGTTAGGAGAAGAGAACAATGGGGGACAAGAAGTTGACTCAGGAAGCAAAGCACACATGGATGCTGAATGGCTCCTCCCTGGCTGGGGAGTAAATAGAAGGAAAAGGGAGTGGTTGTTGTAGGAGACAACAGTTCATATTTCTCAAGATTTTGGCTCATTGTGTTTCTGCCATCAACATTGCTTGCCAGAACTTTTAATTTGAAGCCCTTCGTCTGGGAGGTCACGGCCTTGCAATTATAAGGTCTGTACTGCAGTTAACTCCTTGAAGCACTAATGCCCGGACTTTCTCGTGGGTGAATGCAATTAATGCAGAAGAGGAAAATAAAGAGGGGGTTTTCCCAACAATGAGTCTCTTTCTTGTTTCTGCTAAGGATGGGTCAGAACCAGTGGTGGGTTCCTAACTGGTTTACTACTGATTTGATGAGAGAGGGCATTTTGCTCACATGCAGAAACATGCCAGCAATAGGAAAAGAAACTGGGGAACCAGTTCGGGGGCATGGCACACCTGGGTCGCTGCCAGTTCCAGCGATCCATGATGCCAAACCACTACCAGTTCGGCCAAACCGGGCCGAACCAGTAGGAACTCACCACTGGTCAGAACAACCTAAGACACGATAACCATCATAAATACACGCTGATTTCCAAGCATTTAAATTTGGATCAAGTGACCATGGGGATGCTGCAATAGTCGGAAGTGTGAAAAATGGAAAAAAAAGTTACTTTTTTCATTGCCTTTGTAATTTCAAATTGTCACTAAAGAAATTGTTGTAAGTCAAGGACTATTTGATTTTTTATTTCTTTGTAGAACAGCTCCAAATCTAATGCAAGAGCATCTCTCCATATGTTTCTGATCTGAGACTTCCAGAAATTCAAGCAAGTATGACCCAGAGTAAAGAATGATAGGTGTCATGGTTTAGTAATAGCTGGAGAATTGCAAGTTGACATCCCTGTCTAGGCTAATTACCAGGGAGAAGGATACAGTTTGATAACTGTGTCACCTGGGAATTTCATGCAGATCCTGTTACATTCAATTTCCAACACTGCACAGCAGAAAGTCCAAATGGATATTTAACTCATATGTCGTTTACGTAGGCTTGGTTTTCAAACATTTGCAACACAATGAAACTTAATCCAGGGAAACAGCCAAGAAAATAACTCAAAAAAAAATTCAATATGTTTGTTAAGAAAGAAATCCAGTAATCCTGATTCAGGCAAAAAGGTTTGATTGGATTTAAAGGGATTATTTATTTAAGAGTGGTTAAGTGTTAAGCAGTGCTTCCATAATGAGATAGGCTGGAAAGGATAAATAAGTGATGTAACAACTAATTAGAGATTGGAATTTGGGGTTTAGATAAGGCGTGAAGTTTTCAGGGCTGGATTTTCAGGTTGTATTTAAAGTAAGTTTTGTTTTAAGTACTCAGCTTTTTTTAAAAAAAGCCATTTTCCGAGGGAACCAATGCGTACTTACTCAGAAACAAATCCCACTGAGTTTAATTTTGCATGGGCTTTATAAATTCAACACTACCGCAAAACTCACCCACTGGCAATATTTTAGAAGCTCCCTGGAGATACATTTTCAGAGTTTGTTGCAATCTTTCAGAGGATATGTGATGCAGAAGTGTTCCATATCCTTGTCCATATCATTTGACGATTAGGAGTCATCTGATTTTGAGCAATGCTGTTGTTTTTAAATCAGCATTTACTAAGAAAACAACCCCAAAGATAATCCCGGGGAAGTTTCTTGGAAACTGTGTACTGCCAACCTCATGCCAATTTACTTAAAACTAAATTCTCTTAAATAACTTGATGTTTATTCCTATATGAGTGCATAAGATGAATCTCCTATACTTAATATGGGAAAATTCTGGTTTGGAATCTTAATTTATATATCCCGCAAACTCTTTGGAAGGATCTGAGCTGAGTGAAATATTGGAGGCAGAGGTGGGCGGCACATAAATTAAAAACCGGTTCGCCCAGCACAGAAAATGTGAGTGTGTGTGCCTTCCGCACCTTCTGTGCATGCGCTTCGCTCACTCGCATGCCTTTTGTGTGTGTGCTTTGCTCGCGTGCCTTCTGTACATGCGCTTCGCTCGCTCCCGTGCCTTCTGCGCATGCACTTCGCTCGTGTGCCTTCTGCGCATGCGCTTTGCTTGGTCACGCACCTTCTGCACATGCGCTGCGCTCACAAGCCTTTTGTGCATGTGCTTTGCTTGTGTGCCTTCTGTACATGCGCTTCGCTCGCTTGCGTGCCTTCTGTGCATGTGCTTCACTCACTCGTACACCGTGCGCACATGTGTGGGGCATCAAAAACAAGGCTAAATAGGACAGCATAGTGCCGGGGCAGGTGGATGGCCTCACCCGCCGGTTGCAACTACCAGTTTGCCCAAACTGGTCCGAACTGGCAGTTGCCCACCACTGATTAGAGGGCATAGCAAAGAAGGCAATTTAACCAATTGTAGAGCTGACTTTGGATGGAACGTAGACATCATCATTTCCTTCTCCAACTATCAAAATAAAACCTGGCTACATTTAAGCAAAGGAGAAAGCAAACTTGACTTTTATTTCTTTTACTTTCTTCCCTCCCTCCTTGGCAGTTGCAGAAAAGTACCAACAGCATATTGATGGAGTCTTAGTCCAAACCAAAGCTGGATGTGTGGCTGAAAGGGTATTAATGAGGATTTAATTTAACTGCAATTTAGTGTTGAGCTGATCTCCTTCACCCTCCTGATTACACTGCTTGATGCATTTCGTCATTCTACTTTCTTCAGCCTTGACTTAATATTTTAACCATTAAACCATGTTGAGTGCTAATCATGGAACAACACCAGCATAAAAATGTTTTCATAAACATCTAAGTAAACAAATAAATAGGTCAACCCTGTCTCCATATTGTATTTCAAGGCATCGCAGATTAATTTTATGCTGAGATTTAAGTGAAAGCAATAGGAAAATGAAATAATTCCTCATTGGGGCAAGCGACTGGCGTTTTATGTTTTAAACTAGGTTAGATAAGTTAAGGGACTTTTGTTTTTAACTACATCTCCCATAATTTCTAAGCAGTATGCATGCTACAGAGACCTATGAAAGTTCTAAACCTTTAGACAAAGTGATGAATGTGCAGTGGGTCTAGGTTTCTGGATGGTTGTTTTTTTGTGTGACTGTGAGTCTCCAAATGGTGTATGTGAAGATTATAGCATTAAAAGTGTCACTGCTATCAACGTTGCACTTGGGATTTCTTTCATGTAATTTCCCCCAAAATAGAATATGTTCTGCGCTTACTTTTACAAAATGGCTGTTTAATTTGGTCAAGATTCATTTAAAATCTACCCATTTTGTTGACTAATTAATTTGTAGACATAACGCATTCTTAGAAATAGAAGCGATTGGTGTATACAATGTGTAGTGTTATGATAAGTAATAAGTGGATATGAATATTGAATGGCACACATGAAAGGAAGATTAGAAACGCAGTGGTTAAATGCAGCACTGCAGGCTACTGCTAGATCAGCAGTTCAGCGGTTCAAATCTCACCGGCTCAGGGTTGACTCAGCCTTCCATCCTTCCGAGGTGGGTAAAATGAGGACCCAGATTGTTGGGGGCAATATGCTGACTCTCTGTAAACCGCTTAGAGAGGGCTGAAAGCCCTATGAAGCGGTATATAAGTCTACTGCTATTGCTATATAATAATAATAATAATAATAATAATAATAATAATAATAATAATAAATAACTCCGCCATTGCCGGTCCCAAGCCCGGATGAGAAAGGAGGAAGGTTGGGATCAGGTTGGCATCTGGTCCCGTAAAAAAAACCCCGCCAACCCATACAATATGGTGAAAAAAACAAATAAGAATTCCATACCGCATCGGTCGTCGCGCGGATTAACAAGGGCCGCGGCGGATGTTGGGGTCCCTGGACATCCGTTGACAAGTGGGCTACAAGTGGACCAGCCAACAAAACGACAAAAATATAGTGCAGATGAAAACCGTGCCATAATGGCCTGTTACTACAACTCAGAGCCAGAAAAAAGAGGCTATTTAAAGCGAATGTATGAATTATGGAAACAACAATATCCAGATTCAAATGTTAGTGAACAACGACTAGCAGATCAAAGGCGATTTATTATACGGAATAAAGTGTTTAGTGAAGTTGAACATGAGGAAATTCAGGCAAATTGCAAAACCCAAAAAACAATATCACAAGCGGAAATAACTGATATTCAAGACACAACTAAAGACATTATAGTAGAACTCCCAGAAGAAGCTCTCGGGGAGGAAATAACATCACCACCACTAGAACCAGTTATCACTGAACCAACTGATGAACTAACTCAAAAACAAAAAGAATTGAAGGATAAGATCATGGAGCATTTTCTGCTTAATGAGGAAAGGCAACGTTTACCATCACTAAAAACTGTGCCGAAGAAAATTTTGGCCCCTATCATGAAAATGGTTAATGCAGTGTTTTCAACAATTGAACCAGGATCCATCTTGGAAACAAACCAGTTAATGTACAGCGCAGCTGTAATAGTCACTAATGAACTAGGCATTAAAATTAAAGTACCTAGTCATACAACAGAAAAAGCATCAAAGCCAAAGTGGAAAATCCGTTTAGAACAAAAAATAAAAAAATTAAGGGCAGATGCTAGTAACTTAAAGAACATGCATGAGCAACGGCTTAAAAACAACAAAATCATAGATCGGCTAATCAGGAGATATAGATTGGATACAAGAAACATCAATGAAGCTGTAGAGATTGTAAAACAGCAGATAACAGCAACAGCTAGAAAAATTGAAAGATATGAGGCACGAATCATCCAATATAAACAAAATCAGCAATTTCGATCAGATCAACGGCGTTTTTATCAAAGTCTTAATGTAAATGGTGACACCAAAAGTGAAAAACCAGAAAAACAGGCCACAGTTGAATTCTGGAAAGAATTGTGGGAAAATGCAAAGGACTACAACAAGGAAGCAAAGTGGATACATGACTTTGAGAAAAGCATTGGCAACAAACAAATGCAAGTATTAGAAATAACAACTGAGATGGTCAAAAATCGAGTTAAAAAGGTAAAGAATTGGACATCACCTGGAAAGGACCAATTACATGGTTTCTGGCTCAAATATCTGACCAGTTTACATGCAATATTGGCCAGGCAACTGAATGAAATTTTACAAAAGGGCCAAATTGATGAATGGTTGACAACTGGAAAAACATACTTGATTCAGAAAGATCCAACTAAAGGAACAACACCTGAAAACTATAGACCAATAACATGCTTGCCAACAACCTTCAAATTACTCACAGGCATTATTGCAGATAACATGATGGATTATTTGGAAACAAACAACATCTTGCCAGTAGAGCAAAAAGGCAACAAAAGAAGGAGCAGGGGCACAAAAGATCAGCTTCTAATTGATAAAATGATATTAGAAAATTGTAAGAACAGAAAAACGAACTTGAATATGGTCTGGATTGATTACAAAAAGGCATTTGACTCACTGCCACATAGTTGGATCATAAAATGCTTAGAAACAACTGGCATTAGCAAAAATATTACATCCTTTACTGAAAAGGCAATGAAACAATGGAGAACTGAGTTGGCAGTAGGGAATGAGAGCTACGGAATGGTTAATATCAAGCGAGGAATTTTCCAGGGTGATTCACTTTCACCTCTTCTCTTCATCATCGCAATGATCCCACTATCAGTAATCTTAAAAAAAATGAAATTAGGCTACCAAACAGCCAAAAAAGCTGAAAAAATTTCGCATTTACTATATATGGATGATTTGAAACTCTATGGAAAGTCAGAAATAGAAATCCAATCATTGACAAATACAGTCCGAGTATTCAGCACCGATATTTCAATGCAGTTTGGCATGGAAAAATGCGCCACTGTATCCATAAAAAGGGGCAAAATCACTGCATCTGAGGGAATTGAAATGCCCAATGGCCAACTAATTAAATGCAAAGAAAATGAAGCCTACAAATACTTAGGCATTCTGCAGTTGGATAACATCAAGCATGGAGAAGTAAAAACTATTGTCAGACGAGAGTACACCAACAGAGTTAGGAAAATTTTGAAATCTAAATTGAATGGTGGAAATACAATCAAGGCCATAAATACCTGGGCAATACCAGTTATAAGATACACAGCTGGCATAGTTAACTGGACACAAGCTGATTTGGACCTTTTGGACTGAAAAACCAGGAAACTAATGACAATGCACTACAGTTTACATCCACGTGGTGATACTGATAGACTATACCTGCCACGAAAATCAGGTGGCAGAGGATTATTACAAGTGAAGCAAACAGTTGAAGAAGAAAAACATGCACTGGCTGATTATTTAAAAGAAAGTCAAGAACATCTATTAATCGAAGTAAAGAACAAAAATCTACTGAAGGCCCAACAGACAAAACAAGAATACAGAAAAGATGTGATAAAATCAAGAATGGAGAGTTGGCAGAACAAAGCACTGCATGGTCAATTTCTGGAAAAAATAAAAGATAAAGTGGACAGGGAACAAACTTGGTTATGGTTAAAAACAGGTACATTAAAGAAAGAAACAGAGTCACTAATCCTGGCTGCGCAAGAACAAGCTATCCGCACAAATGCCATTAAGGCCAAAATCGAAAAATCCTCTGATGATGCCAAATGCAGACTTTGCAAAGAAGCTGACGAAACTGTTGATCACGTACTCAGCTGCTGTAAAAAAATCGCGCAGACTGATTATAAATTGCGGCACAATTCAGTAGCACAAATGATCCATTGGAATTTGTGCAAAAATTATAATATTAAAACAGCAACAAACTGGTGGGAACATCAGCCTGAAAAAGTCACCGAAAATCAGATGGTCAAGATCTTGTGGGATTTCCGTATACAAACCGACAAAATACTGGCGCATAATACACCAGACATCACACTGGTTGAGAAAAATAAGGTCACAATCATAGACATCGCAATACCAGGTGATAGCAGGGTCGCCGAGAAGGAACATGAAAAAATCGCAAGATACCAGGACTTAAAAATCGAAATTCAACGACTATGGCACAAACCAGCAGTGGTAATTCCAGTGGTAATTGGCACACTGGGTGCTATTCCAAAAGCACTGGAATTACATTTAAAACAGTTAAAAATTGACAAAATCACCATCAGTCAAATGCAAAAAGCTGCACTGCTTGGATCTGCACGCATATTACGAAAATACGTTACGACGTCCTAGGCTCCTGGGTGGGGCCCGACTAGTAACCAATGCCAAATCCGGCGAAACAACTGGCCGCTGTGATACAATTGTATAATAATAATAATAATAATAATAATAATAATAATAATAATAATAATAATAATAATAATAAATAAATAAATAAATCCCACTATCAGTAATCTTAAAAAAAATGAAATTAGGCTACCAAACAGCCAAAAAAGCTGAAAAAATCTCGCATTTACTATATATGGATGATTTGAAACTCTATGGAAAGTCAGAAATAGAAATCCAATCATTGACAAATACAGTCCGAGTATTCAGCACCGATATTTCAATGCAGTTTGGCATGGAAAAATGTGCCACTGTATCCATAAAAAGGGGCAAAATCACTGCATCTGAGGGAATTGAAATGCCCAATGGCCAACTAATTAAATGCAAAGAAAATGAAGCCTACAAATACTTAGGCATTCTGCAGTTGGATAACATCAAGCATGGAGAAGTAAAAACTATTGTCAGACGAGAGTATACCAACAGAGTTAGGAAAATTTTGAAATCTAAATTGAATGGTGGAAATACAATCAAGGCCATAAATACCTGGGCAATACCAGTTATAAGATACACAGCTGGCATAGTTAACTGGACACAAACTGATTTGGACCTTTTGGACCGAAAAACCAGAAAACTAATGACAATGCACTACAGTTTACATCCACGTGGTGATACTGATAGACTATATCTGCCACGAAAATCAGGTGGCAGAGGATTATTACAAGTGAAGCAAACAGTTGAAGAAGAAAAACATGCACTGGCTGATTATTTAAAAGAAAGTCAAGAACATCTATTAATCGAAGTAAAGAACAAAAATCTACTGAAGGCCCAACAGACAAAACAAGAATACAGAAAAGATGTGATAAAATCAAGAATGGAGAGTTGGCAGAACAAAGCACTGCATGGTCAATTTCTGGAAAAAATAAAAGATAAAGTGGACAGGGAACAAACTTGGTTATGGTTAAAAACAGGTACATTAAAGAAAGAAACAGAGTCACTAATCCTGGCTGCGCAAGAACAAGCTATCCGCACAAATGCCATTAAGGCCAAAATCGAAAAATCCTCTGATGATGCCAAATGCAGACTCTGCAAAGAAGCTGACGAAACTGTTGATCACATACTCAGCTGCTGTAAAAAAATCGCGCAGACTGATTATAAATTGCGGCACAATTCAGTAGCACAAATGATCCATTGGAATTTGTGCAAAAATTATAATATTAAAACAGCAACAAACTGGTGGGAACATCAGCCTGAAAAAGTCACCGAAAATCAGATGGTCAAGATCTTGTGGGATTTCCGTATACAAACCGACAAAATACTGGCGCATAATACACCAGACATCACACTGGTTGAGAAAAATAAGGTCACAATCATAGACATCGCAATACCAGGTGATAGCAGGGTCGCCGAGAAGGAACATGAAAAAATCGCAAGATACCAGGACTTAAAAATCGAAATTCAACGACTATGGCACAAACCAGCAGTGGTAATTCCAGTGGTAATTGGCACACTGGGTGCTATTCCAAAAGCACTGGAATTACATTTAAAACAGTTAAAAATTGACAAAATCACCATCAGTCAAATGCAAAAAGCCGCACTGCTTGGATCTGCACGCATATTACGAAAATACGTTACGACGTCCTAGGCCCCTAGGTGGGGCCCGACTAGTAACCAATGCCAAATCCGGCGAAACAACTGGCCGCTGTGATACAATTGTATAATAATAATAATAATAATAATAATAATAATAATAATAATAATATAATGCAGTTGGATAATATCAAGCATGGAGAAGTAAAAACTATTGCCAGGCGAGAGTATACCAACAGAGTTAGGAAAATTTTGAAATCTAAATTGAATGGTGGAAATACAATCAAGGCCATAAATACCTGGGCAATACCAGTTATAAGATACACAGCTGGTATAGTTAACTGGACACAAGCTGATTTGGACATTTTGGACCGAAAAACCAGGAAACTAATGACAATGGACTACAGTTTACATCCACGTGGTGATACTGATAGATTATACCTGCCCCGAAAATCAGGTGGCAGAGGATTATTACAAGTGAAGCAAACAGTTGAAGAAGAAAAACATGCACTGGCTGATTATTTAAAAGAAAGTCAAGAACATCTGTTAATCAAAATAAAGAACAAAAAACTACTGAAGGCCCAACAGACGAAACAAGAATACAGAAAAGATGTGATAAAATCAAGAATGGAGAGTTGGCAGAACAAAGCACTGCATGGCCAATTTTTGGAAAAAATAAAAGATAAAGTGGACAGTGAACAAACTTGGTTATGGTTAACAACAGGTACATTAAAGAAAGAAACAGAGTCACTAATCCTGACTGCGCAAGAACAAGCTATCCACACAAATGCCATTAAGGCCAAAATCGAAAAATCCTCTGATGATGCCAAATGCAGACTTTGCAAAGAAGCTGATGAAACTGTTGATCACATACTCAGCTGCTGTAAAAAAATCACGCAGACTGATTATAAGTTGCAGCACAATTCAGTAGCACAAATGATCAATTGGAATTTGTGCAAAAATTATAATATTAAAACAGCAACAAACTGGTGGGAACATCAACCTGAAAAAGTCACCGAAAATCAGATGGTCAAGATCTTGTGGGATTTCTGTATACAAACGGACAAAATACTGGTGCATAATACACCACACATCACACTGGTTGAGAAAAATAAGGTCACAATCATAGACATCGCAATACCAGGTGATAGCAGGGTCGCCGAGAAGGAACATGAAAAAATCACAAAATACCAGGACTTAAAAATCGAAATACAACGACTATGGCACAAACCAGCAGTGGTAATTCCAGTGGTAATTGGCACACTGGGTGCTATGCCAAAAGCACTGGAATTACATTTAAAACAGTTAAAAATTGACAAAATCACCATCAGTCAAATGCAAAAAGCCGCACTGCTTGGATCTGCACGCATATTACGAAAATACATTACGACGTCCTAGGTTCCTGGGTGGGGCCCAACTAATAACCAATGCCAAATCCGGCGAAACAACTGGCCGCTGTGATACAATTCTGTTGTGATGATAATAATAATAATAATGAATTAAGTTAGATTCAGTTAAGTCTTGATTCTTGATAATGATAATAATGCGTGTGTGTGTGTGTGTGTGTGTGTGTGTGTGTGTGTATCTATGTGTGTATCTATGTGTACAATATAAGGAAATGAGATGTAAATTGTAAATAGTGGTTTGGAAAGAAGGATAGAAAACGTTATTAAATATTATGGATGTTTAGCTGGAACAGGACATAAGGATTCACTGTTATTGGAGGATTTTAGAAATAGTAAATGAAATGCCAGTATGTGGTTATATATTAAATCTTGCTATATTTTATGATGAAGGACGTTTGAACAATTATAGTCGAATGAAAATGGAGGTATGATGATGGTAACATGTATAAATATCTGAGTTAAAATACTTGAGTTAATATGAATTATGTTTGATGACTGTGGAAGAGATGCACGAAAGTCTTTTGTAACCAACTGATACACTTTCTACAGTATGTAAAAAAGTAAGATTTTATGTGTGTTGTGTTTGTTTTGAAAATAAAAAATAAAAAAAATTAATAAAAAAGAAATAGAAGCAATTGGTTTGGTCAACACTAAGATGCTTCTTTCTTTGGATGCTTTTTCACATTAGTCACCAGAACAGATTTGCAAATAAATGATTTTTCATGTTGGGAGTAAAAATACTTCCAGAGGGAGGAACAATTCAACAGTACAGCAAATTAACCCCAAAAGGTGATTAATTAGTGAGCTATTATTCACTGGGTGTGCTCAAGTGGTAGCTAGATACTTAAATCTGAGATACTTAATTTTGGATTTCTGCACTGAACACGAGATTCAATGGAATCATAAATCAATATTTATTAAATTTGCCACCCATCTCATAGCAAATGTCTCTGGGCAGCTTATTTATTGAATACATTTGGTAGTGCATGTAGTGATAAGATTTTGTTTCACAGTATTGTTGTGCAGTCTATGGTTTGGTATGATTATTCCTATCTTGCTTTTAGCAAATGAATGACAGTGAAATCCTATATATCTCTCATCAGTGGTAAACTCCATGAAGTACAGTAGAATTATCAGAGTTCAATATCATTTAACCTTGCATTTAATCATACAGTTATTTCAATCACTAAAGAAGCTGCTGAATTCCGAAGGCAATTACAAGGCAGTGTACAATTTAACAAGATATTTGCTCATAATTATATACAATTATTATTAAAAAAAACCTGAGCGACACTGTTGTTAATAATGTGCAATGTAGG
This sequence comes from Thamnophis elegans, assembly GCF_009769535.1. Lineage (NCBI taxonomy): Eukaryota > Metazoa > Chordata > Lepidosauria > Squamata > Natricidae > Thamnophis > Thamnophis elegans. The sequence continues at coordinate 13,912,403 of NC_045546.1, read as the reverse complement.
GCACACCCTCTCTCGTGCACTTTCTTTTATAAATAAAATGGTAAGATTAGATTTCTCTGATGAATTTGTTTTAAAGGTTTGGCCTTCAGTCATGGAGGGCGTTAAGTGCACAATTTTATTGCAGAGATAAAACCTATTTGAGGAGACACCTTTGGCCAATTTTAATTACAGATTCAGGTGCAAGCTTTCAAATTTCAGAAAATCTGTGCCTGGACATGTAGGTACACTTCAAAAGAAGGGTGTAATGACTCTCCCAGATGCTTCTTCCGATGTCCATTCGAAAGAGGATGAACCAGTTCCAGGCACATCAGGAGGAGAGTTGGTCAATGGCCCCAAGGCAGAGGCTGTGAGTTCAAGTGAGGGGGAGTGATTGATGTGAGAGAAACGGACGAGCAGTTGGCTGAGAGTCATTGGACTGAAGCACAGGTGCAGCAGGACAGCCCTGAGGCTTCAAGTGGGTGAAAGCACACAGCTGCAGCTAATTAGCAAGAAGGAACTGCTCAAGTATGAAATAATCTTACCGTTGCTACCGGTTTGGTAGCAATGTGAGAATGCATGCTCGCTTTGCTCACACGTGCCCACCTCCGGGCATGCGCAGGACCTTCCACGCATTTGCATAGCATCAAAAATGGACATGATGATGTCCAGGTGGATAGCCAGAGCCTCCTATTGAGCACGCCTGCAAAGGTAGGTGAACAGCGAGGGGGGCAGTGGTGGGATTCAGCCAGTTCGCACCTATTCGGGAGAACCGGTTGGTAACTTTCTAAGCAGTTGGGAGAACCGGTTGTTGGAGGAATCTCCTTTTCTTTTTTTCCACTTTACAGGGCTAATCCTGTAAGGAAGGCAGGAAGGAAACATTCTGGTGTTGTTTCTAGCCTAATCTTTATTGCCCTACTTACAGAAACTGCCTCTTCGGTTAACCCTTATTACATTGTAACAGCTAAGGCAAAGCGCCTATTGACCTGAGTGACATTGAGTTGGCCACACCCACCCAGTCACAAGACCACCAAGCCATGCCTACCCAGCTGGTCATTAGGGCAGAGGACCGGTTGTTAAATTATTTGAATCCCACCACTAGAGGGGGGGATCTGCTGTGCCACAAGATTTAGGTTAGCTAAATCATCAGGAAATCCTGCTTTCTAGCTAATAAAAATTGTGTGTCAAAGCTGATTGTTGGAAATTCAGCATTTTTTTTACTACTGGTTCGGGCAAACCGGTAGCATTTTTACTACCAGTTCAGGCGAACCAGTCCGAACTGGTAGCATTTCATCCCTGGAACTGCCTTCTGCACCTCATCGGAGAACACATAGGGCAGAGAAGGGCAGGGGCAGTGAAGGTCAGTCTGACTACTCTCAAGGAGGCAGCCTTGTCTCGTTTATGGGATGCACCAGAAGCTGGTTATTTAGCACAACAGACAGATGGCGACGATGCTGAGAACAATGTATACATTTCCTAGCTGTGTGTTTCCTGGTTATTGGGATTCCTGCCTTGACTTTGGATTTGACACCATGCCTTGACTTTTGATTGTGTGTTGTGAACTCCGGACTTTTTTTTTGCCTGCGAACCCTCTTGTATTGTGGAATTAATTCTGCGTTTGCCTGGTTGGGGAAACTTCCAACTGCCTTGTGGACTCATTGACCATTGCTCTGTGGACTAGCATTGGTCTGCATGCTGGACTTAATTATGACAGTTCTAGGTTTTTGGTGAAGAACCTCTAGGGAATATTAATAAACCCACTAGATCACTGTTATGTGAGTGAGTGGGACTGGACAAAAGAGCTAACTGTAGCTGACTAATAATTTTATTTTCAAAGAAAGATAATGGGGCCTATTTGGAGGCCAAAGACATTCTTGAGAAAAAAAACAGTGAAGTTGAGAACTTCCTTTGCAGAATAAATAACTTTGAATGGCATCCTGTGATGGCTATTTTCTGCTTCTTGGTAAATTGGATTGTGGTGAAGTGACGTATGCTGTCAGTGGAGTAGAAAGATATAGCAACACTGGAGATAAAGTCAGCTGAAGCTGACCTGACCAAAGCTATCTTGGATGCTTCAGTGTTGCCACACTGGAGCTGAGGGATAGGGAGGGGGGATTTCAGAGAGCTGGGATTTTGTAGCCAAAACAAAACACTTTCTCTTGGGAATCAAGGACATTCTCACACCTGGTCAGAGGAAGAGGTCACCAGGCAACCAGAAAGCGGTGTGATTGGACCATGTGATTGATTGTTTTGATAGACTAATGAACTTTCATTTCTGATTAGGTGAAAACCATGGGAACCATCAGAGTCGATTTTCACCAGATTTATGCCAATATGATATATTCAATAGGTTTAGGTTTAGGTTTATTGACATTTGTATGCTGCCCACTCCATAGGGACTCTAAAGCTATTCTTTGAGGAATTTATCTGCCTCGGAGTTTTGCTTGCTATGGGTCTATTACTTGGAACCCTGACAACTTGTTCAAGGCAAGAAAAACGAGTTTTGTGAGTTTACCAGGCAGATGGCATAGGGAACAAAGCTGTTACAGAGTCTGATAGTCCTGCTAGAAATACTTTGAAACCTCCTCCAAGAGGGAAGCAAAGAAACAAACAAACCATCAAGTAGGCATGTGGAGTCTCTGGTTTAGGTAAGTGCATCTGATTATGGCAGTATTAGCTGGTAGCATCATGTTGGCCAATGGAGTTATGACTGCAAGTTCACAGTTTGGCAAGCTAGAGGTGGTCACATTAAAAGGAGCCACTGCCAGTGAAAAGACTGTTGCCCACAGAGTCTTTATGTCCTCTTTAAGCTTCTGTTTGAGTCACCTCACTTCTTAAGGGGGGACTTCAATCTTCATGCTGTGTGGAGTCAAGCTATGCAAAATAGTGTTCCTACTCAGTGGTGGGATTCAAATAATTTAACAATTGGTTCTCTGTCCTAATCACCAGGTGGGTAGGCAGGACTTAGTGGTCATGTGACCATATGGGTGTGGCTAACTCAACATTACTCAAGTTGATAGGCACTTTGCCTTAGCTGTTACAATGTAATAAGGGTTAAGCGTAGAGGCAGTTTCTTGTAAGCAGGGCAATAAAGATTAAGCTAGAAACAACACCAGAATGTTTCCTTCCTGCCTTCCTTACAAGATTAGCCCTGTAAAGCAGAAAAGAAACAAAAGAAGATTTCTTCCAACAACTGGTTCTCTGAACCTCTTAGAAAGTTAAGAACCAGTTCTCCTGAATAGGTGCAAGCTGGCTGAATCCCATCACTGTTCCTACTGCATCTCATGGATGTTGATGGATTTCAGCACACAATCTTGGAAGATGTTTTACTCACTGGACTCACTTGAGAAGAGCCTAATGCTAGGAAAAATTGAGGGCAAAAGAAGAAGAGGACGACAGAGAATGAGGTGGCTGGATAGAGTCACCGAAGCAGTAGGCGTGAGCTTAAATGAACACCAGAGGATGGTAGAGGACAGGAAGGCCTGGAGGAACATTGTCTATGGAGTCACGATGGGTCGGTCATGACTTTGCAACTAACAACAAACAACAACACTTAGTGGGTAAACATTGCTAAACTAGCTATGACATTCTGTGAACTTTATGTTGCATACTCAACAATGCTTCCTGATATAACACCTACCTTACTATTTTATGCATACACACATAAAATAAGAGAAATTGATCTTCTCTAAAGTTTTTTTCTCCCCTGGTATGCGTTGTTCTTTGTTTAATGATATAGATGAATGAGGCTCTCTTATGTTTTTTTTTACATTGAAACATGTGTTTTAACTGAGAAGACACTTGATTTCAAGAATCACTTTTAAATGCTTTCCAGAAAGATCTGTGCTCATCCAATTATGTAGATGAAAAATCTAGAAATTATGGCAGGGTCTCTGAGCCAGTTAAGCAACACATAGAGATAAACCAAATTTACACACCATTCAAAAGAGACAATTAAAAAAAAAGGAAACAAAAAGACCAGAACACATTCCATCCAGCAGCCAACACTTAGGTAAGCAGGGATTAACACCTGACAATTAACCAGAAAACAATAAACTGCATGCACAGTTTACTGTAAATTGTTCTACGCATGCATGAAGAATAATTTACATTGAACAGCACACATGTGCGCGCGAGTTGTGAACCGGTAGTAAAACGGGCAGCAACCAACTCCTCACCTCTACTAACATTGGCAGGAAAAGCTACTGCATATAAACAGGGAGCAAATCTCACACTTACTTGCACTGATGATATTACCTAGTCAGATAATGAAATGTCTGCAAGCAAACAACCAAACTCAGAGAGCACTAAGGGCTCCACTAGTTATGCAAAATAGTCCCATTGGGAAAAAAAGAGGGCTTAATTCCTACAAAGTTATTCATTGTTGGTAAACTTAAATTGCAGTGTCCTCTAAAGCAGGAACATAGAATCTTCTTATTCAGAAGTATGACAAAGTTTACACTTTGCTGCTCCAAAGAATTATGATCAGGGAAGATACAGGAAAAGTGATTGTTCAGGTGTAGTGTTTCCACCCTCATCAGCTTCTATTTCTCATTTCAGAGACAAATGGCTCCTAACACTTTCATTTCATTAATCAGATGTGCACAAAACTGGCTGAAGAACTGCCAAGGATGTTTCATTTCTCTCTTGTGACTTGTGAAGTGAAAGGCAAACGTTTCCATCTGCTTTTTTAAAAAAAATAATAGCTGAACTCTTATTTTTCTTGGATTTAAAAACAAAATGCAGGAGAATGTTTTATAGCAGTGGTTCCCAAACTTGGCAACTTTAAGACTTGTGGACTTCAACTCCCAGAATTCTCCAGCCAGCAGAGCTTAAAAGTTGCCAAGTTTGGGAACCACTGTTTTATAGCAATGGTCTGTAAAATATACGTCCTGATTAAAAAGAGAGAGAGAGAGAGAGGTTGTTTAGTGCTATCTGTTTATTTTCAACCCACGATAATTTTATATTATGGCAAGCCGATGAATAAAATGTTGCATCTCTCTCTTAGATATGACTTTCAGTCTTTTGTTTTATATTGAATTTTGTTGGAATTAAATATTGAGCTTACATTCATTTTTTTCTTTTATATGAACATATTTCAGAATATTCAAGCATATATATATATGCATATGTATGTGTGTGTATATATATGTGTGTGTGCATATATATATATGTGTGTATGTATGTATGTATGTATGTGTATGTGTATGTGTATGTGTATGTGTATATACAATACAATACAATACAATACAATACAATACAATACCATTGTTTTAGCCATGGAAGGAAAACCAAAAGAAAAATTGGTTGAGTTTTCATGTCTTTTCTTATTTCAAAATAAAAAAAAAATATTATTGGCAAAATGCTTATAGAGATATAATAAATAATAACACTCATATTTTCTCTGTTCCCACGACAACCTTCATCAACTCAAATATAGATTTAACGTGCATTCATGAAATATTTTAACCTTAGGGATGGTAACCTTGATGGTCCTTTTAGCAGGTTAAGTGCATTGTATCAAACGTAATATATTATCTTATAAGGTTGCACAGCGCTAACCTACGTATAATGTGGCTGGATATAAAAGACTTTTGGTCTAATTTAATATAACCCTTGGCTGTAACAATTGGTGTTGGCTACATCAGCATATGTTAACACCATGACCCTAAGCTGCACTGACTGATGGTGTGTTTCTGGGTACAATTCAAGGTGCTGGTTAGGACCAGGTCACCTTACCTGAACTGATCTGACTGTCTTCTTCCAAGATTTTACCCATCCAACTTGATCTCACAGATTGGGCATGCTGAAGATCCCGTCAGCCAGAGTGTTGATTGGTGGAAACCAGGAATGAAATCTAGCAGGTTCTGGAGAACCAGTAGCAGAAATTTTGAGTAGTTCAGAGAACCAGCAAAGGCCACCTCTGGCTGGCCCCAGAGTTGGGATTTTGCAGTAACCTTCCCCTGCCATGCCCACCAAGCCACGCCCACAGAACTGGTAGTAAAAAAAATGAATTTTACCACTGATGGAAACTAGAAGACTTTTCTGCTGTAGCTTCTGCTTTATGGACTATTTGCCCCTTGGAGATTAATCCTATTGGCCTTTCCCAAAGTTTTAAAAACTCATAAGCAAATTTTTTTAAAAAATGCTTCCAACTTTCAGGCTAAGTCTGAAATTCCCCACTACATAGAAATGGAAACAGGTAGTTCTACCATGTTTCTGAAAAAAATCAAGAGAGCCTGTGTAATAAATAAGAAAATTCAATGCGATAGTTTGCCATTTAAATTTCCATAGGATTGGCCTAAGGGTTCATTCCATTTAATAAGCTTTTAGCACTAAAGGAGTCCAGCATTATCAAGAGACCACGGGGGGAAACATGCAGAGTTCTGACTACAGTCTGCTTTACTTTGATTGATATTCTACGTAAAAATGCCTATAAATTTTTCTGTGCCAGAGGGAGCAACATTTGAACTGCTCTATGTTTACTTCTGTTCCAAACAGCTGTCACTCCTGCATCTGTTCAATGTCCCTATTATTTTGATCATTCAATATTTTGCACAATATTTAAAGAGGCCTGAGAGCCAGATACATTTTATTATCTTGGTTTTGCAGAGATTGTCTAGATAAGCAAGCTAGATTTTTCTAGATTGCTTTAGGGGATGTCTTAAGCAACAGATCAGTGCTAACCCTTTGAGAATCCTTTCTTCATCCTTCTTTGGCTACACACATTGAGTAGTGAAATGGGTTTCCCATGCAAAGGCTTGCTTAGTTAAATAATAGCTTCCCTTTCTCTCCACCCCAGGTGTTCACATTGTCCAATTATAAGACATCCTTTTGTTATGGGAATAGTCCACCTCTTTCTCAGGCACAGTGGTGACCTTGATGGTTTCCAGCAGGGGTGGGTTCCAGCTTCTGCTATTGCCGGTTCATTCAGGAACATGCTTTGGGCATGCACGTGCTATGCACACATGCACAGTAGTAAAAAACAAGATGGTGGAGCCTATGGTGCTGCCGATAGAACCAGTTCGGGAGTGTGGCAGGCCAAGTTACTATCTACTCGGCCAAACCAATCCAAATCAGTAGAAACCCACTTCTGGTTTCCAGGCTCTCATGATTTGTGAGCAAAACCCTCCCCTACACCCTCAGTTCAATGGCAAGTTGAATCGTGCTAAGATTCGAAAAGAGCAAAGCAGTTCGATCTTGACAACATTCTGATTTGAGCAGAGACCTGAGAAGAATGAGAGATAATGTTGACAAAGGAATGTAGGAACATTAAGAGATAATAAAAGAGAACAGCCAAACTCAGTCCTGGAAGAAGAGGAAGGATGAGAAAGACATTCAAAATAACTATGCCTTGAAACTCTGGCAGGTTTTCAGGATTATTATATACAAATAACAATAAATGGAGTTCTAGTAGTTCACTCTAGTACAGGGGTGTCAAACTCAAGGTCCGCGAGCTGGATCAAGCCCACAATGTGGACAGATCCAGCCTGTGGGGCCATCCTGGAAAATGTAAAAGGCTGGCCCACGTTGCTTCAGCCCAGACCACCCAGGTTGCTTTGGTTGAGTCTACCCAATGAGAAGAGGAAGCATGCCAGCAGTTCTGGGAGTGGTGTTAAGCTGGCCATGCCCACCCATCTGGCCATGCCCACTCATCTGGCCACCCCAATCCAAAGCCACGCCCAGTGATTGGCATCAAACTGGCCATGCTCACTCAGTCAGCCACGCCCACCCAGCCCCTCGAGGTCAACCACAGTCCTGATGCGGCCCCCAATGAAATTGAGTTTGACACACCTGGTATAGTAGGTAGCCTAGCCTATCTTAAGAAGACCTGTCAGTCACAGAAGTCAGTGTTTTCCTTCCCCTCCTTTAGTTTTACCTGAGTAATGAAAAAAAAATCATTTACTCCCCCACCCACAACTTGCTTGATCACTGACATTTCTAGCATGTGAAAAGCTTGTCCTTAATTCCTGTAGAACACAGCTGACTGGGATAGGAGACAATTAAGAAAAGATGCTGCAGTATTCCCTATTTTCTTTCCGTCCCTCTCTCTCCACTATCCCCAGTGCCTTTATACACTCTTCTCTCCTTTCTTTATATGAGCTATAAATATACAGAAACGGAATCTATCTACACTAAAATAAACAAATAAAACAAATGCTTTCAGCTGCAAATAATTCTTGCTCCTGGCAATGTATTGCCCAGATAGAAAAATCAATATTGAAAAATGGACTCAGCAAAAACAAATTAACTGTGGTAGTGGCTTGGACTTGTTCTGCAAACTTTTATTCTGATCTTTAAAATCCCCTAAGGTATTCCACTTACAGCAGGCACAAAGAAAGGAAAAGAGGGGAAATAATAGACAGAAAGGATAGGTTTAACATAGGCTTACTATTAATTCTCCATAAAATGATTTTTTAAAAGTTATTGCTGATTCCGGTATGGGAAATCTTATATTGTCACTGCATCAGAAAGCTCTTTTGTCACTGGAGACATGACTTTTCATTCATTGCTAATATTACACAATGGGAAACTATTAATAGTAGCCCTTCCATTTGTGTTTACTCCTTTTCTTTATCTTTTCTGTAATAAATTGTGTTAGGTATCAAAACCTTTCTTTATCCTTGTAATAGGAGGAAGCTTGAATATTAAGTTTAAAAAGGAGAACACAATTTCTTGAGGAAACTTGCTTTCATCTTCTAAAATATCACTGTCAGATTGTAAGGAAAGACCTTGTGGGAGGTAGTATGGTGGTACTATTGTGTCTAGGAGTATGAAGAAGTAGTGAGAAAGCCATTTGCCATTTGTTAAAGTGTTGTGGCCTAGCAGGAGCCGTTGGAGCTGCCACCAGACTCTGAAAGCAAGGGGCCCTATGAGTTGGCTCTGGAGGATGTGGAGGAACCTGGACAGGGTTCCAACTCCGAGCAGGGCTCAGAGCGGCTGGTTGGCCACCAGGAGGTGCCTGAGCCTTGGACCAGTGGGGAGGAGACAAGGGAGTGTGATCCTGAGGTCAGCAGTGAGTTGTTCCTGGATGCCTGACACCGAAGAGCTAATAGGCATCAGGAACAGTTGCGCAAGTACAGCAGGTAATTGCACTCAGCTGGTGGTCATTAGACTCCTCTCTAGACTATAAAAGGACTACTTGTACACACGCCCCTCTTGCAGAAGTCAATGCAGGAATTAATGTCGGAGAACATTATTGTGAGCTTGGCAGGCTGGATTGCTGCCAAGCCTTATCTGTGCTGGATTGCTGCCCAAGCTTGTCTGTGCCAGTTTGCTGCCAAGGACCTGTCTGTCTGTTAATTAAATGCCATAACTTATCTTTGGCTCAGAGTGTGTGTTGGTGTGGGACGAGGGGGGTCAGAACATTAAAGTATGTACTAGATAGGACAGATGATGACACCACACAAGGAATTTTGTATCATCTGAGTTTGGTGCAGACGTTTCATTACCAAACTGGGTAACATCATTAGTACTAGAAAGGAATAGGGTTTGATCTCTTTTTATATATTAATGACTTGCCTTGTTAGTGTTGATGGAAGTATTCTTGCTTGTTCCTTGATTAGACTGTTGCTTAATGTTAGACCAGGGGTGTCCAACCTGATTTCATTGAGGGCTGCATCCGGGATATGCCTGGGGTGGGAGTGACCAGGGTGGGCATGGCCAGCTCAATATCACTCATGTTAGGGGTGCCTTTGGCAGCCCAAGCACTCTTCCAGTGAAAATGGCCTCCCGAGCTCCATTTCCAGCTGCAATGCCCTCCTGTAATCCTCTGACATGGAAAAAGGAGCCTAGGAAAGCCGCATGTGGTCCTTCACTGTTTCCAGGGCAATCCCAAGGGCCAGGTCTAAGCACCCCACAGCCTGGATCTGGCTCCCAGGCCTTGAGTTTGACACCCCCGTGTTAGACTGTTTGTCTGCATTGGTAGTTTCTTGATTGGTTCAACCTTGAACTACAATTATTCTCTTCTATCAGTACAAGGAATTCTGTGCATCAATCTTCTCCAACCTGGTACCCTCAATACGTATCATATCAAGTCATGTGAGAGGTATCAGTTGTGGAAAGCTTCTGTACTTGAATGTAAGAATATCCGTGACAGTCAACTTTAGGTCTCATTTGTCTTCCTTTGCAGTATTAATAACCCCGGTCCATAATGACTGCGCAACTTCAAAAATGTCAAGTTGTAGCAGCATTTTAACAATAGAAAAGGAATTCCAATTGTACAGCAGTCTTAATGAGTTTATCATCCACAACCTTGTCATTCCACTGGGACTTGATCACTTGCAGTTCTTGCTCTGTTTTTCAAAGCTGTGTTGTACATGTGAAACAATCCAAATTAAAAAGCCATCATTAGGCAAATGACATTGGATCTCTGCACTCGTGCCATCAACATCCCTTCTGTAATGCCATCCATAGCAAAAGAAATGCAAATGTTATTTCAGCTGCTGGTAATTTGTACAATTATTGTGGTCAGTTGCCTGCATCATGTCTGAACAAATTGGACTGGACAAAATTATTCAAAAATCATTCCCCCATTATTATCTCCATGTAAACAACTTGTCTGTCAGGAATAATCAGGCATTTAACATGGACAAATGGAAAATTCCACAAGGACAGCCATGCAAGCTCTCAGTCATGCTTTTTGCACTTTTGTGAAAAAAAAATACAGATCAAATAAAATCTAAAATATTTGTCTATATTCAAAAGGAAGATGAAGCAATAGAGGGAGGCATTCCCATATTCAGGTATTTGAAAGACATTTTATATTTTTTTCAGACTTGGAAAAAAATTAAGCGTGGGCGTGATACATGTGTGGTGATCTCTAAATAGCAATAGCACTTAGACTTATATACTGCTTTACAGCCCTCTCCAAATAGTTTATAGAGTCAGCATATTGACCCCAACAATCTGGGTCCTCATTTTACCCATCTCAGAAGGATGGAATGCTGAGCCAATCTTGAGCCTGGTGAGATTCGAACTGCCAAATTGCAGGCATCCGGCAGCCAGCAGAAATAGCCTGCAGTACTGCATTCTAACCACTCGGCCACCACGGCCGAGTGGTTAGAATAAATGAATAATTACGTGGCATCATCTCAGTGTTGACTCTTAGCAACCACATGGATAGATTTTTCTCCACAACAATCTGCTCCTAATATGGTTGTTCAGATCTTCCAATATTGAACTCATTGTAATTGAATTCTCTATATGGGTCATACTTTATAATCCCTATCTGGCTTCTCCATTGACTATGCAAACAAAGGATTATACAGAGGGAATACACTTGCCCTGATTATATTATTTCAGTAAGGAATGCAATGCTACCCAAAATGGCTTTCTGACAATACAGCAGATAGACTTTCTATAATTTTATTTTTTTAATGTATTATTTATTAATTTGGATGTTGTTTTTTTGTTGTTAAAGTGACTTATAATTCAAACGGGATGGAAAATAAGTAGGCACAACATATGGTTATGTTCAAATAGTGTAACTATAACACAGAGAGGTCTTTTAACAACAGAAACAACAGCAGTAGCAATATATAAAGGTTAATTTTGGTTCTCAGTTTCTTGCCTCTAATCATGTTTTAACTTAAAGTGACTAGGGTAGTTTACAGCAAAAGTACATAACAATAGCATTTAGGCTTATGTAGTACCCCATACTGCTTTACTGCACTCTCTGGGCACTTTACAATGTAGAGGCATTATTTGCATATTGCCTCCCACAATCTGGGTCCTCATTCTACCAGTGAGCTGCAGTGGTGTAGTGGTGAGAATGTAGTATTGCAGGCTACTTCTGCTGACTGCTGGCTGCAATTCGGCAGTTCAATTCTCAGCAGCTCAAGGTTGACTCAGCATTCCATCCTTCCAAGTGGGTAAAATGAGGACCCAGATTGTTAGGGGCAATATTCTGACTCTGTAAACCGCTTAGAGAGAGCTGTAAAGCACTGTGAAGTGGTATATAAATCTAAGTGCTATTGCTATTGCTACCAGAAGGATGGACGACTGAGTTAACCTTGAGTCCCATCAGGCTCAAACTCCAGGCTGTGGGCAGAGTTTGCTTACAATACTGCATTCTAACCACTGTGTCACCGGGGCTCTTGTACATACTAGTATGTCAATTAGGAATAAAGCAGAACTCTTGAACATGTTAGCAACCATGTTAATTCCGCAGGAAAGGGAAAATCTAGGGTTTGACCTAAGTACTGACATGAATGAGATAGAGACCATATCAATAGAATAGACAACACTCAGTTTAAAGGTATAATGTTAGGTTAGGGATAAACATGAGCTCCATGTACACTTGTACAATAACTTTACCGTTTTTTTTCTTAGAAAATACTTCTTTGGTTATTTTGGGTTCTTTCTCATTTTTTTTTGAGAACAAGAACACTGAACAGAAAGAAAAAATAGCCAGAACTTTCTTCTCCACCCATTAAATTTACCCTAAATATTGATTAGAATTAGCTCCTGATTTAATCAAGTTCAATTCAGAGGTGGTATTCAGCCGGTTCGGACCGCTTTGCCTGAAATGGTAGCAGAAATCATGGATGGGCCTGCCCACTTGCCCTAGTTCTATGCCATCCTATTTAGGCACGTTTTTGAGGCCGGGTACATACACAGAAGGTGCAGGTGTAAAGCCATGCGTGGGGTGAACTGGTGGTAACAAAATGTGAAACCCACTGCTGGTTCAGTTGTAATTGACCAATGTATCAATGAAATCTGTTAAAGGCTTTCATTTCTTGAGACTACTTGCATATCTAATATAGCCAGAAGTATAATAGATTTTTTGGAAGCCGTAGGATACCAACAATAAAAAAAGACCAGAAAATTCATTTAGAGCACTATAGGAAAACAAAGCAATAAAGCTAATTTATCTCCAAAACATCAACTTCCTTCTCTCTCAATTGGTCATGTGGGCATGATAAAAGACAATAGTGTTTAACATTAAATATTAAGTAAAGACAGATATGAAATGAAAGGAAGTTTTCCCTATGATCTAATTTATGCCCTTTATCACATCTGTGGTTTTTACGGCATGCAGGGAAAGGAAGTCCAGCTGTAAGACAAAGGGAGAATATACTAAAACAAAAGTATATGAAATAGTATCAGCAGTGGGGAAATTGCATAGATTAGTATCATAAACAACATCAAATTAAGGCACTGTGAAATGATTTATAATTCTATTGTTAACCCCCTGATTCTGTTTTCCTTTCCTGAAGTTCAAGCTGCAAAGACGTTAGAAATAGCAGAGTTAGGAAGTTTTATAATTCATGTTTTATCCAGCCCTTTTTCAATGTTTACAGCTGGCATTATTATAATCACGAGTTCGTAACTTTGTTTTTCCAAAATCATGTTTTAAAATTCTTCTCTATTTGTTTACTTGTGATTTTTTTTTAAATCTTGTCTTCTGCTGGACATGCAAATCTATCCTTTCCAACATTGGCGATAGCATCTCTCCTTAGAGAACAACAGTAATAGTAGTAGTAACAACAATACTAATAAAGAACAGATGAAAGAGACATCGAAGAATTAAGAAAAGCAAACAATACCTTTTTAAAAACTGGATCTTCCTTAAAAATTAAGGAAGATCAAGGTGGCACTGGAAATAATACAGCAGTAAATAGCAATAGCACTTGCACTTGCTATTGTGGCGCAGTGGTTAGGGTGCAGTACTGCAGGCCACTTCAGCTGACGTTTATCTGCAGTTCAGCGGTTCTAATCTCACCGGCTCAAAGGTTGACTCAGCCTCCCATCCTTCCGAGGTGGGTGAAATGAGGACCCAGACTGTGAGGGCGATATGCTGACTCTGTAAACCGCTTAGAGAGGGCTGAAAGCCCTATGAAGCGGTATATAAGTCTAACTGCTATTGCTATTGCTATTACTTATATACTGTTTTACAGTGCATCCAAATGGTTTACAGAGTCAACATATTGCCCCCAACAATCTGGGTCCTCATTTTACGGACATTGAAAGGATGGAAGGCAGTGGTAGGATTCAACATTTTTTACTACCAGTTCTGTGGGCATGGCTTGGTGGGCGTGGCTTGGCTTGGTTGGCATGGCAGGGGAAGGGCATTGTAACATCTCCATTCTCACCCCACTCGGTGGGAAGGATACTGTAAAATCTCCATTCCCTCCCTACTCCAGGGGAAGGTTACTGCAAAATCCCCAGTTCTTCCCGATCAGCTGGGATTCGGGAGGCAGAGAATAGATGGGAGCGGGGCCAGTCAAAGATGGTATTTACCAGTTCTCCGAACTTCCGCTACCAGTTTTCCAGAACTGTTTAGAACCTGCTGAATACCACATCTGATGGAAGGCCAAGCAATCTTCACCTGGTAAGACTTGAACTGCTGAACTCCTGGCAATCGGCACTTAGCAGAATTAGCCTGCAATGCTGTGCCATCATGGCTCATATACCAGCTATAGCCAAGACGATCAGCAGATACAAAGCTTGAATTGCACACTGTAGACAGAACCTCCAATTTCAGTAGAATCTCAAGCATTTATATCATTCCATCGATGGAGACTGCAGTGAATCAGTTAACATCTGACAAAGAAAGGACAGTGCAGTTCTGGATGCAGGTGGCACAACTGAAAGATATACTACAAGAATGCAACATGGCTCTAAGGAGATGGATAACAGCTGAAATATAAGCATTTGTAATAACAGCAGAAATAGTGGAGAAAAGAGCAAGGAAGTTCAAGAATTGGTCAATGCCAGGTAAAGATGAACTGCATTGGTTTAAACTTCTGATTGGTCTATTGGTTATTACAGTTTAATAACATACTGCAATGAAGTGAAATTGAAGATTGGTGAGGAGGCAAAAATTTTTGGGAAAAGGATCAAAAATTGGCTGGAGACAATAACAGGGGTTAAAATAGAATGGAAACCTGAAGTTTTTTTAATTAGGAATTATGTCGGTGAAATACAAAAAAGAAATCCAATATTTAATACTACATATACTTACAGTGGCAAGGATTGCCTTTGCCCAGAAATGGAAAAACAAATTAACCCCAAATGAAGATGAAGTAATAAGAAAGATTATGGACTGTGCCGAAATGGATAAATTAACGAAAGAAATACAGGGAAAGGAAGAATCAGAATTCTACCAGATATGGGATAAATGGTATAGGTGGATGGAAGAAAGAAACAAAAATCAATGAAAGAATATAACAACACTCAAAAATAATAGTTATGAGTAAAATAAGAGGGTTAAGAATGGTGAAATTTAAATGAAATATGATAGAAGGGGAAATAATATAAGGTGAGTGATATCGATTGATGATTGCTAATATAAAAAACAGGAAGTTCCTGTTCGCACTGTACTGTATAAATGTGATGTACGTCTAATTTTTGTGTGTGTGTATTTTACATGTTTGTTAATAAAAATCTTTTTAAAAAAAGAAGATTGGTTAATCTCTGGCAAAAACTACCTAATAATTAAAGATACAGAAAAAGAGGCAGCACTAATTACATGCTTACCAACAACTTTCCAGATTTTCTAACTGGTGTCATAGTTGATGGAGTCCAAAACATCTAGTTGAAAATAAGCTTTTTCGAGCTGAGCAGAATGGAAACCACCCAAACTGCAGAGGAACAAAAGATCAACTCTTAATTGACAAGATGATTTTGGAAAACTACAAGAGAAGGAAGTCCAAATTGAATATAGCTTGGATTGATTACAAGAAGGCATTTGATTCTCTGCCAGCTGACTGGATAATCAAGTGCTTAGAAATAACAGAAGTCATTATCGGTGGATGGATTTAAGGAAAGGATGTTGGAACAAACAAACACAAGGATGCATAGATTGAAACAAGAGGCCAGCTTTTGTGCAAAGGTCAATGGCCATAAGGGAAGACACAATTGTTGGTCAATGGTAAAAAACTGGGAGAAGTTAATATCAAGAGAGGACTCTTTCATGGAGACTCACTGTTACCCCTACTGTTAGTTATTGCAGTGATTCCTCTGTCAACAGTACTCAACAGGTCAGGCTATGGCTATGAAACATCAACAATGACTGTCAGTCTACGCTACTTCTTTTATTGAATGATCGGAAGGTGTATGAAAAGAACCCCCTCCATTTGAAATAGAATTGCTGTTCAATATTGTCCAAATATGCAGCCAAGATATTGCCATGGAGTTTGAACTAAACAAATGTACAATCTTCACCAACAGCAGAGAAAAAATAATGAAAACTGAAAGACTTGAGAGCCACTCTATGAAAGTAATATCAAAAGTCTGAATTAAGGTCACTATAAATAAACAGGCATTTTTCAAGCTGACAACATAAAGCACCTTGAAATCAAGAAGAAGGTTATTAGTGAATACGCCAGAAGAGTGAAGAATATATTAAAGTCCAATCTCAATAGTGGAAATATCATAAAAATGATTAAGACTTGTGCAATTCCAATCATTAGAGACACAGCTGGAATAGTGGACTGGATTCAAGAAAAACTAAAAAGCCTGGATAGGAACACCAGAAAAGTGACTATGAATCATGGCCTTCGTCCAGGCAGCAATGTTGACAGATTCAATTTACCAATAGGATGCTGCAAGTGTACCAGACAGTTGAAGAAGGAAAAAAGAGCATTGGAAGACTAGTTGAAGGACAGGAAAGAAGACGCACCAAAGCCAACATATCATGAAGTCTTACGAAGTGTCAGAGAGAGCAAACCAGCCTACAAGGAAGACCAAATGAAGAATAGGAAAAGGACACAGCAAGGCTAAGTATTAACATGGGGGGGGGGTAATATATTTTAAGAGCCAAGGTGGCGCAGTGGTTAAATGCAGCACTGCAGGCTACTTCAGCTAACTGCAGTTCAGCAGTTCGGCTGTTCAAATCCCACCAGGCTCAAGGTTGACTCAGCCTTCCATCCTTCCGAGGTAGGTAAAATGAGGACCCGGATTGTTGTTGGGGGCAATATGCTGACTCTGTAAACCGCTTATAGAGGGCTGAAAGCCCTATGAAGCGGTATATAAGTCTAACTTGCTAAAAACAACAACAACAATAGACAAGATAACAACAAGACCTGGCAATGTCTCAGAGCAGAAAAGTTGAAGAAAGAGACAGAGGGGCTAATTTTGGTGGCACAAGACCAAGCCTTAAGAACAAATGCATCAATGGTGGGATTCATTTTTTTAAAATTAACGGTTCTGTGGGCGTGGCTTTGTGGGTGTGGCAGGGGAAGGCTCCTGCAAAATTCTCATTCCCTCCCCACCTCACTAACCTGCTTTCCAGCTCCACTCGCCTGTTCAGGAAACAAAAGAAAATCAGTTGGGAGCAACCTTACTACCAGTTCGGTGCCTGAAAATATTTTGCACATGCACTCTGCACACATGCACATTTCCACTTAAATGGTCGGCACATGTGCACAACATTAAAAAAGGGAAAATACATTTTTTCAATGAGGATTCTTCTGTACATGTGCAGAACAGAAAATAAAGATGGCGACACTGAGGATAGAACCGGTATGGTCACATGTCTGATTGAGTTATTACCTATTCGGCCAAACCGGTCTGAACCGGTCTGAACCCACCTCTGGCTGGGAGGCAGCGGGGGGGGGGGAGGGGGCTATTTACCAGTTCTCTGAACTACTCAAAATTTCCACTACCGGTTCTCCAGAACCTGTCAGAACTGGCTGAATACCACCTCTGAAATACGTACAAAGTCAAAATTGGGAAGATAGCAACGGACAACAAATGCTACTTTTGCAAAGCTGAAGAAACAGCGGAGCTCCTGGTTAGTTGCTGCAAAAAGATTGCACCAGCTGATTGCAAACAACAGGATGATAAAATAGCAACAACAGTGCATTGGAATACCTGCACAAAATACCATTTGCCTGCCGGGAAGAACAGATAAAGTAATGCAAAATAAAGAAGCTAAAGTGCTCTGGGATTTTAGAATTCCAACAGACAAGCATCTGCCACCCCGGACTTAACAATTGTTGATAAGAAAGATTTTTTAAAAAGCTTAGATTGTGGACATCGCAATACGAGGAGACAGCAAAAGAGAAGAGTAAGAACTGGAAAAAATATCACAAGATACCCGGAGCTGCAAATGGAAGTAAACTTACTGTGGCAAAAGAAAGCAAAAGAAGTATTAGTCATAATAGGTGCCTCAGGAGCAATACCGAAACATCTGGAGTACCACTTGTACACTATCAGCGTTGAAAAAATCATCATCTGTCAATTACAAGAGGCAGCTTTACTTGGCACAGCTTACATCCCACAATCATACCTTTGATATTATTAAACAATAACATCTGTCTCCCCAAGGTCCTTGGGAAATACTGGATAGATAGACTCAAATGCTTAATCCTATTTAAACATCTGCCTGGTTATGTGACCCACCATGATAGTAATATTTTATTTATTTACTTTATTTATATTTTGCATGGCTTAAATGCCCATCTCCCTTAAAGAAGGGCTATACACAGGCATAAAAGTACTGGTTTCTTTAGGGGAAAAGAGTAAATGTAGTCCTTTTGTGAAAATGCATGAAGCATTTTTTTTTAAAAATAGAGAAAAAAATGTCCTGCATGTTCAGTACAGTGTGGAGTCCTCGAAAAAGACTTGGAATTGATTGTTTATTTTTTTCTTCAGCACTTCCTTTATATATCACTTTTTTTTCAAACTTCACCAGATCTGGGTATGTGAAGGCTTCCATCGTTGAGAGCCATTCTGAGACTTTCAAGTATATTTTAGGTTTTATTTTTCCCCATACAGATAATACTGAGTTTCTTATATAGTGATTTTGAAAGTATCTATGGATTTTATTCTTCTCATACCATAGGAAGGTGTTGTGGCCCAGCAGGACCCGTTGGAGCTGCCGATGGACTCCGATAGTGAGGGACCCTATGAGTTGGTTCTGGAAAATGTGGAGAACCCTAGGGAAGGGTTCAGACTCCGAGCCGGAACCAGAGAGGCTGATTGGCCACCAGGAGGTGACTGAGGCATGGAGCAGTGGTGAAGATCAAAGGGAGTTTGTCCCTGATGCCCGGCAGAGGAGGGCGGAGAAACAAAGGCAGCAATTACAGAGACAGACTCATAGGAAATAATCAGGCAGAGGTGGTTGTGGTTTGGCTCCTCCCAAGAGAGTATATAAGAAGAGACTTTGGGAGGAG
This sequence comes from Thamnophis elegans, assembly GCF_009769535.1. Lineage (NCBI taxonomy): Eukaryota > Metazoa > Chordata > Lepidosauria > Squamata > Natricidae > Thamnophis > Thamnophis elegans. Next base: position 13,893,303 of record NC_045546.1, on the reverse strand, counting down.
ACCTTTTGCAGGACACAACCGTTTATACCAAGCTGGAGAAGCTCTTGTGTGTATTGTATCTCTTATCTGTGGGAGTCTGGGTTGCTGCCAATGTCTTGTCTGTGAGTAATTACTGTGAATAAAGTGTGGCTAACAGTAAGCTTCTATCGGCGTTACTCACCGGACGGAGGGGGATCAGAACAGGAAGGCATACCATCCTAATTGTAGATCATGTTCTTCTAAGTATAACAGTCTCTTGTGCCTGAGGGTTATCCATTTTTTTAACCATGTTATCACAAATGCTTGGTAATATAAAAACTAATCTAGTAGTCCAAACCAGAGGTGGGTTCCTAACAGTTCAGACCGGTTCAGCTGAGTAGGTAGTAATTTGGCCAGCCACGCCCCTGAACCAGTTCTATCAACTGCGCTATAGACACCACCATCTTGTTTTTTGCTTCTGCACATGAGCAGAAGCAATTTTTTACTATTGTGTATGCTTGTGTGGTGCGCATCGAGCGCACATGTGCCCAAAGCGCGTCCCTGAGCGAACCAGCAGTAACAGAAGCCAGAACGCACCCCTGGTCAAAAACCTCAATTTTCTTTAGATTCTTGTAGCATTTTCAATTTTATTCTCACTTTTTTTCCTTGCCAAATAAATTTCAACTTGTTCAAATCATCAAAGAATTTCTTTTCAATTTTTATAGGTACCGTTAGTGGTGGGATTCCAAATCTTTTCCTACCGGTTCTATGAAAGAGCATTTTGCGCATGCGCGCAGTGTTCAAAGACCACCCTTGGTGTCAGCGCTGGTGAGCTGAACTGCTTTTTTAGCTCAGCTGAGGCACAGCAATCCGCTCTGCCACACGAATCAGCTGAGCTAAAAACTAAGGGAATATAGGACGGAATGACAGGGATGGGAGGGCGGGGCCAACCAGAGGTGATATTTGCCGGTTTTCTGAACTACTCAAAATGTCCGCCACCAGTTTGCCTGAACAGATGCAAAGCAGCTGAATACCACCTCTGGGTACTGTTTGAAACAGGAAGAGCAGTTTCAGCACTTCCTGAATTGAATATGTAACCATAAGTAAAAGAAAAAGGGGCCTTACATAATTCTCAAAAATGAATTGGGCTCTGTTTTTGTTTGTCGAAGTGAAAGATAAACATCAGCTGGGTATTTTTCTCTTCCATGGTCTATTGGATTGAAAATCCAAATCCATTTCCAGCAAGGAGAATAATGTTTCATCCTTATTCACATCATTCTAAGCCTTCTTTGGGTCACAGGTACGGTAGCCTCAGGTACAAAACCATTGATTTGCAAAATGCTTGTATGATGCATTATTGAAAAGCTCTCCCCAAAAAACCTTTTAAAAAGTAAATAAATAAATACATAAATAAAAGGAACAAAAGTCTACCACGCCAGAGAGCCCTGTGAGATGTTTTTGAAGAACGTTTCTTATCAGCTTGAAATTCTTTTTAAGTTCCTGGGAGAATTCCCACCTGAGCAGAATCTCATCAAATTCCTTTCAAATTTCTCCGCAGGCAAAAAATAACGGTGGCAGCTCTACAGATGCTCTGTTGGCAATTACCATGCCTTTCCTAAAGATTGCAGCCCTCACTTGTTAATATTCCAGTTAGTTTGCAGGACAAGATTCTTTACAAAGATTGGAGCAGACAAGTCAGATAGGGAATTGAATGTGGTAGCTGATACGACGTAGCTGGAAACACACACTGAGTTGGTAATGAGAGAATAAATGTAAATATTCAGCCAACCAGGAGAAGAAAGAGAGTCTTCTGCTGTTTTTCTCATATTGGTGAGGCAGAATTGACTTTGGTTGTCAGGATGGATGGATGTCTGGTGTCAATAGGGCACTTCCTCTTCACTCCAAGGAGGAACTTTAAGTACAGCATCTGCAAATCTCCCCATAATAAAGGTGGATGCTTATTATTCATATATGTATTTTACTGAATTGGCACCCACTCCCCTGTGCCAAACCCCAAACTTTGCTAACAAGATTTAGCTTTAAAAATGTGTCATTATTAAGTTTTGGGATATTATTGAAGCCTTAGCCAGAAGCTTCCAGTGCCTCAGCTGTCAGGTCAGTTCCTGGGCACTGTGTTATGACTTAGAAAGCAACTCCTCAGAAATAGTACAGTGGATCTTAAATGAAAATATGCAATTCTTTAATAAGAAGCACCAGTTCATCCTCCTTCACACAAGGATAAGAATCCTGAATTAGAATAGAATAGAATAGCAGAGTTGGAAGGGACCTTTGAGGTCTCCTAGTCCAACCCCTTGCTTAGGCAGAAAACCCCACACCACTTCAGACAAATGGTTATCCAACATCTTCTTTAAAACTTCCAGTGTTGGAGCCTTCACAACTTCTGGAGGCAAGCTGTTCCACTGATTAATTGTTCTAACTGTCAGGAAATTTCTCTTTATTTCTAAGTTGCTTCTCTCCTTGATTAATTTCCATCCTTTGCTTCTTGTTCTGCCCTCAGGTGCTTTGGAGAATAGTTTGACTCCCTCTTCTTTGTGGCAGCCCCTGAGATATTGGAACACTGCTATCATGTCTCCCCTAGTCCTTCTTTTCCTTCAACTAGACATACCCAGTTCCAGCAATTGTTCTTCATATGTTTCAGCATTCAGTCTCCTGATCATCTTTGTTGCTCTTCTCTGCACTCTTTCTAGAGTCTCCACATCTTTTCTACTTCGTGGCGACCAGAACTGAATGCAGTATTCCAAGTGTGGCCATACCAAGGCATTATAAAGGCATTCACACTTCACGTGATCTTGATTCTACTGAAGTTAAGTTCTTAGTTAGGTAGTCCTCACTTACAACAGTTTGTTTAGTGACCATTCCAAGTTCCAATGGCACTGAAAAAAATGACTTGGGATTGTTTTTCACACTTACGACTGTCACAGCCTCCCCATGGTCACGTGATCAAATTTTAGATGCCTATCAACTGACTCATGTTCATGACAATTATAAACTCATGTTAACGATATTGTCCCGGGGTCACATGATCATCTTTTGCAGCCTTATGACAAGCAAAATCAATGGGGACGCCAAATTCATCTTAGAACTATGTTACTAACATAACAACCAATAGCAATAGCAATAGCAATTAGACTTATATACCGCTTCATAAGGCTTTCAGCCCTCTCTAAGTGGTTTACAGAGTCAGCATATTGCCTCCAACAACAATCTGGGTCTTTATTTTACCCGCTTCGGAAGGATGGAAGGCTGAGTCAACCCTGAGGCGGTGAGATTTGAACAGCCGAACTGCAGAACTGCAGTCAGCTGAAGTAGCCTGCAGTGCTGCATTTAACCACTGTGCCACCTCGGCTCAACCACAGTGATTCACTTAACAAATGTGGCAAGAAAGATCGCAAAATGGGGCAACATTCACTTAACAAATGTCTCACTTAGCAACAGAAATTTTGTGCTCAATTATGGTCGCAAGTTGAGGACTATCTGTATTCTGGGTTCCATTTCATATTTCCTTTCAGCTGCTGCTTTTGCTCTTAGAATGTGCAACTGCTCTTTGGGGGAGATGTATTTCAAATTCACATGAATTTCAAAAATGTGTTGTTGTCTTACTTGCTTCTTTTAATTCCATTTGGCTTACTTTTTCACCTTTAGCTCCTAATTGCAGGATTTCCAGTGTTTTATTCTGAATTGGTCCTTGATTGCTATGATTTGAAATGTTTGACATCTATTAAAAACTTTCCTTCTTAATCTTGTACTTCCTGATGCATTGTTACTTCTAGAGACATGTGAGAAGGGTCCTGCGTATTCCTTGGACAATTAAAGTGACCAACAAGCATGTACTGGTGTGCAAAACACCAGACATATCACTGGAAGGCAAAAATCACAAAATCGTGTCTTATTTATCTTGGCTCTGTCATGCAGGGAAAATTCACTGGAGAAAACAATTATGTTTTGAAGAGTTAGCAGTAAATGGAAACCAAGCCCTCAAAGTCCACAATAACTGGACATGAAAGTTGGCATCAGCCAGAGCATTAAAAAAAATTCAAAGAAGCAGTGAAAGGGCAGAAGATGTGGAGATGTGGAGAGAACCATCTAGAATCAGACTCAACTGAATGGATAACTTCAATTTCATATGAGAAACTCAATAATAATGACTCTATAAGAATTTTTTTTTTAGCTGGAATTCACAAACCACAAAAACAGTTGAAGAGCTCTTGTTCTGAAACTAACAAAAGATGTGAATACTGTTCTTTACAAATACTAGTTCTTGTGTAGAAATTTTGCTTATGAAATCCAAGTACCCTCAAGCCAAGGTTAAGCATTTTGATACATGCAGCTCTTCTGTTCTGAAACCTGCCATCATGTTAGACATACTAATTGTTGCTTGTCGTACATTCCACTTAATTAGCATGCAAAGTATAAAGCCTAGGCTGCATAGGCAACTGAGATCAACTTTATTTTTGGGTAGAGATTCTTTGTTTGATAGAATGATTGATTCTGTCTGATAGTTCAATTAAACATTCAGGTTTATGAAGTCCCCCCTTTTTAAAAAAAATGAAATCTCTGAATATCTCCTGTAAGATAATTAAAATTTTGGTATCCGACTGATGAATTGAAGATACACAACCTTAAATCTTTCTTTAGTGGGAAAGTTCTTTGTTGACATGTGATGTGTTTAGTCTGTAATACTTGCATCCCATTACACATGCACAAAAGCATCAAAGAATGCTTCCTGTCTCTGCTTCTACAGCTGAGCATTAATTTTATTAAAGCAAATTGATTGCAAGCTAGTTTACATTTTAAGGCAGCAGGGGTCATAAATTTTATTGTGATTGGAATATATGTTCTAACAAAACCAAGCAAAATCCACCTGCTGTGTTGAGCATATGAGTTATTAAGTCTGCTTGCTATATCTCAATTGCTGTCCATAAAATAATATATGTTAAGTATGGCTGTATTTTAAAAGTTGCAATTAAAAGAAAATCCTACATTGCAATTTGCAGAAGTCTGCAGATGGCATGTAAATGGACATCTGGAACAATGCTACTCAAATCTTCCATACCTTTTCGAGTATGTTCACTATATAGGGGAGTATATTGATCTGCAAGTGCAATCTCGAATTGCCATTATTTCTTTCCTAACTATTCAGGGTTGCTGGTCTTATATTGCTTATAAAATTTAGGGAAATATTTAGCAGCTCCTAAAATGGTAAACAGTGGACATTATTGTCTGTAATTTTGTAATTTTAGTATTTTCTAATCATCATTTAAATTCATTTTGTTCTTATTTTCTATCTGGTTTTAGGTTACTAAACAAATTTTATAGCATTGCAGAGCATAATATAAGCATAACGACACAAACACCCTCAATCTATAGAGGGAAATAAACCAGCTATTCTAGCTGAGAACAGATGACCAGAAGAAGACACATATCGGCAATTTCTGTCTCCAATTTCATTTTGCTGGCTGAAGACAATGAGACATTTAGAACTGTAGACCATTCGCTGACCAATTAACCATGAGCTGAGGTGGCGCAGTGGTTAGGGTGCAGTACTGCAGGCCCCTTCAGCTGACTGTTATCTGCAGTTCAGCGGTTCAAATCTCACCGGCTCAAGGTTGATTCAGCCTTCCATCCTTCCGAGGTGGGTGAAATGAGGACCCAGACTGTGGGGGCAATTTGCTGACTCAATTTGCTAAAAAACTGTAAACCGCTTAGAGAGGGCTGAAAGCTCTTTGAAGCGGTATATAAGTTAAATAAATAATAAATAAATAAATAAATAAATAAATAAATAAATAAATAAATAAATAAATAAATAAAGTTGGATGACTTAGCTGATCTTAGCAACAACAACAGCCAAAGGAAAATTATGCCACATCTTCCTAGAATATAAGAACATAAATAGTGCTCTGATGGATTCATCTAGTGCAGCCATTTTTTTTCTCAACTGCACAAAGAACCCACCAGATTCCCAGCAAGTTGCCTTCCATGACAAATTGCTGTCATGAACCATTCATCCTCATGACTTCATGGCCCAGCCCTATTTTTTTTTGAAGCCAACCTAGCTGCTAGCCACTGTAGGACGTTAGCACCCACCTCTCTTCTAGAAGAATGAAATATCCTAGGGAATATTTAAAAAGACAGAATATTATATTTCCCTGCACGAGAAAGGCAGAACCAGAGCCAGCTGTGACCCCCACAACAGCCAATAGAATACATGTTTTCTTACACAGGAACAAGAAGCTCAAGTTCAAAGCCCAAGAGAAGGTCTAAATAGCCCTCGCTCTCAACATCATTTGGTCAGCTGTCCAGGACCTCAAACCCATATGGGTCCGCTTCATCATTAAACCATCTTTCCAATGAGCCTCCATGTTTCCAGTGTATTTCTCCTGGCTTGGAACTGAACCAGATGGATATTTCTCCCAACAGCGCTGATAATAGAAATCTTAGCAGTCATTTTGTGAATATTATGAAAGCACCAATACATGCTCTCAAAATTCTGAACATTTCCATACTCCCTTCAAATATTTTCTAATCCTTGCCTGGACCTAAAAGGTTTGTGCCACTCTTGGACTTTACTGGTATTTTATAAAAAAAGAATATTTTGATTATATTTTTAGACAAAGTTTTTAATGGAATATGTAATACAGTGAAATTCATGCACACATGCATGTGTGCGCACACACTTGACATCACTCTCAGAGTCAGCATATTGCCCACAACAATTGGGGGGGGTTCCTCATTTTAACAACCTTGGAAAGATGGCAGGCTGAGTCAACCTTGAGCTGGTCAGGACTGAACTCCTGACAGTGGGCAGAGTTAGTGTGCAATACTGCATTCTAACCACTGCACCCCACAGCAGCACTTTCAATGTAAATTCATTTTTATGCATCTAATTTCTTCTCTCTTGATACTGTGAAATTTCCATTAACAGCCTGCTGAGAGAACAAGGGATGGGCTTTCTGTAATTTTACAGTTTCTCATTTCTTAACCATCAGGCAAACACCACTGGTTCCATGATTAATTTGGTGTCTTTAGCAAAGCTTATCTCCCTAGAGACAGACCAATAAATTATTTACAGTATGATACATTTTGCACAGATGAGAAATATTTCTATTTGATGGCTCTAAATACAAGCAGGATTTAACAGTTTCTGGAAATGAGGGTCTGAAACGAAATCTTATTTTAAAAGCATTAGCTCTTTTTAAACATGTATTTTGGCTAAGAAACAACAGTATTCTTTCTATTTAAGACTCGGGTGCCTATTCCTCAGCCCTTCTAAATTACAAAATTTTGATCAGCATTATATTCAAAAGTGGTATTCAGCAGGTTCTGACCAGTTCTGTAGAACCAGTAGCAGAAAGTTTGAGTAGTTCGGAGAACCGGTAAATACCACCTCTGACTGGCCCCAACCCCATCTATTCTCTGCCTCCCGAGTCCCAGCTGATCAGGAGGGAATGGGGATTTTACAGTATCCTTCCCCTGGAGTGGGGTGAAATGGATATTTTACAGTATCCTTCCCCTGCCATGCCCACCAAGCCAAGCCACACCCATCAAGCCATGCCCACAGAACCAGTAGTAAAAAAAATTGAATCCCATCACTGATTATATGTGTTTAATAAGAGGTAATATGATCTGAGTTCAAATTTCTCAGAACACTTAAATCAGAGAATGAATGTTTTTTTGGGGGAAATGCTGATATGCTTCTTTTAACTCATTCATTTTAAATTTTAGAGAAAAATAAATACTATTGATAGAAATCTCATCGTATGATTTTATTTTGAATTGAATTGAATTGAATTGATTTTATTTGTAGGCCGCCCTTTTCCCTGAGGGGACTCAGGGCGGCTCACAGAAACCAGGGAGAGGGGAATACAATACAATACAATACTAAGACAACAACACATAATAAAAATAATACGCAACATGCATACAACATTCGGGCGGGGTAATGGTCCTTATCCCCAGGCCTGACGGGCGAGCCAGTTCTTCAAGGCTGTGCGGAAGGCCTGGACGGTGGAGAGGGTACGAATCTCTACGGGGAGCTCGTTCCAAAGGGTCGGGGCCGCTACTGAGAAGGCCCTCCTCCTTGTGGTTGCCAGCCGACATTGGCTGGCCGATGGGATGCGGAGGAGGCCTAACCTATGAGATCTTATAGGCCGTAGGGAGGTAATTGGCAGAAGGCGGTCTCTCAAGTATCCAGATCCACTGCCATGTAGGGCTTTATGGGTGGTCAATAGCACCTTGAAGCGCATCCGGAGATCGACAGGTAGCCAGCGCAGCTCGCGGAGGATAGGTGTAATGCGGGTGAATCGGGGTGCACCCGCAATCACTCGCGCGGCTGCGTTCTGCACTAGCTGAAGTCGCCGGATGCTCTTCAAGATTTCAAAGAAATCTTTTAAGATTTCTTCCCCAGGATGCATGCCAGGGGTTTCAGACGTAGGGTCCTACTGGTTCGGCCTGGTTCAGCCGAACCGGTAGTGGTATGCCAGCCTGGTCGCAGAACCATCAGCAACTCAGGCTGGCCATGCCCCTGAACCGGTTCCCCTGTTGCCATCGTCACCGCCTTTTTTTTTAGTTCTGTGCATGCATCAAGCGCATGCACGTGTTAAGCGCACGTGAGAGAAATGTGCACAAACAAACCAGCAGTAACGCTGGCTGAAATTCACCCCTGAAGGGTTTCATTTTTTTTTCTGCAGAACTAGTTTGTTAAAAATGCAAGCTAACAGAAGAATTCTAGAACCTTCTGAATAAGAGAATAAGGCACCAGGCTAGAAAACAGGAGACCCTGAGTTCAAGTCTTGCCTTCGCCATGAATAACAGCTGGATGACCATAGGGCAGTCACTCTTCCTCAGGCCAATTCACCTCACATGGTTGCTGTGGGAAAATGGGAGGAGGAAGGTGTGTTGGATAAGTTCGCCACTGTGAATTATTTGTAAAAATAATAAAGGCAGGATACAAATGAAGGAAAAACACAAGAGTGGTTGGGCTTTTGAATGTCAGTGGACAAATATTATCCTTTCTGAGGTACTTTAGTGCTTAAGAAAAAAAGAAAATCTTTCAGCATAATACTAGGAATTTGAGTGAATGGGGAGAAATTCTCCTCAGGGATTAAATCTTAATTTATTGCTTAACAAAAGTAATAGATTAATGTATGGATTAGGTAAAACTGCAACAAGCCAAAATTGTTTACCGAAATGTGTAAAATGCCTACATGAAATTTTATGTGAACTAAAACTATTATGGAAAAAGGGAGAAACCAAATTTATATGAGGAAAAATGAGATACTGAAGCAAAAACAAGAAGACTCACCAAGAGGGCATGAGAAACTGAGGGAAATAAGCAGTGAACGGAAAGTGATCCTCAGAAAATGATTAGACAATTTCTCTACCACTGGGAGAAATTGAGTGAAATGTTTCCTCAAATCTTTTGCCCCTAAATACTGTGGAAGGTTTCATTTGCTTATTTCTTTATTAAAAACATTTCTTTTTTCAGCTGCAAATTAGAAATCACCAAAATACAACAAAGGTCCCCTTTCTTAGAATATTTTGCTTATGTCTCTAGTGATGGATATGGTGTGATCTTAAAAATAGGTTAAATTATAAATTTTAAATCTGCCAAATCTGTTCAATTCTTGTGAATGGAGCAACTAATATTCCTGCGTTTCAGTCTGATCGAGATTCTTAGCTAGAAACACATTATCTTCAACAGTATGTTCATTTATATCAACATTTCAAAAATTCCTTATATTATCCATCAATACTGATGCTCAAAAAGGAGCATCACACCTTTGTTCAAACTGTTCAAAATAATTATTTGGCTGGATATTTTGTTCGAACTATTAATCTTGGTTGATATTTTCTGAATAAATTAAAAGGAAAACCTCAAATTATCTACTCAATTTGGGAGGTAGATTCAATTTGGAGAGTCTGCTGAAGCATCTAAAACTGGATTTCCACTAGAAACCCTGCTTAGCATGATAACATATAGATCATCATCTTCTTCAAAATATATTTGCTTATACCAACACACTGACTTCAGAATGATCAAGGTAAGAATGAATCAATTTGAGCACAAAGCAATAAAAGTGATGACTTGGACAAAGGAATATGAACTCCTGAAGTATTAATGAGCTACTATTGTATTGTATTTTCATGCAGATAAATTAGGTACATTTCTAATTATTGTTCCTGTTTCAACTGCTAACGTATTTTTTCTTTAATATTCTTTATCCAGATTTTATTTTACATTTGCATTTTAAAAAAACAAATGACTTCATAGTCTGAAAAGTGCTTTTTCAAAGGGCAGCTGGACTGTTTGTTCTTGAGGAAGATGAAGATGTTTTGCTTTTCATCCAAGCTGCTGCTGCTTCTCCTCCTCCTCCTCCTCCTCCTCCTCCTTCCTCCTCCTCTTCCTTCCTCCTCCTCCTCTTCTTCTTCCTCTTCTTCTTCCTCTTCTTCTCTTTCTCCATCTTCTTCTTCTCCTTCTTCTTCTCTTCTTCACATTCTCCTCCTCCTCCTCCTCCTGCTTCTCCTCCTCCTCCTCCTCCTGCTTCTCCTCCTCCTCCTCTTCTTTTTTTTTCTTCTTCTTCTTCTTCTTCTTCTTCTTCTTCTTCTTCTTCTTCTCCTCCCCTCCTCCTCCTCCTCCTCCTCCTCTTCCTCCTCCTCCTCCTCCTCCTCCTCCTCCCCTTCCTCCTCCTCCTCCTCCTCCTCCCCCCTCCCTTCTCCTCCTGCTCCTCCTTCTTGTACTTCTTTCTCAGGAAAAACAGTCCAGTTGCCTTTTGAAAAGGCATCTTTGAGACAACTATGACCTGGATGACTAAGACTCTCCATAGACAAATGGCTTCGTTGTTTAATTCATTGGTGGCAACATAGCATTTCCAAAGGTTTACATTGGAAAGTCAATATACTATTCTAGCTATGATGAAAATTTAAATCCATTCATATATTTAAATCCTCTTAAAATTTATAAAACTCCATGCACTCATCAAACCAATTGGTCAGCTACAGCAGAACCACAAACTCTGGTGGTTCCGTTCATCATTAAACCACCTTTCCAATCATCTTCCATGTTTCCAATGTCTTTCTCCCAGCTTGGAACTGAACCAGATGGATATTTATTCCAACACATCCAAGTCAGTGATGAAATTCAAAGGTTTTTTTACTACCGGTTCTGTGGGCGTGGCTTGGTAGGGGTGGCAGGAGAAGGATATTGCAAAATCTCCATTCCCTTCCCATTCCTCAGGAAGGAAACTGCAAAGTTCCCATTCCCTCCTCACTCCTGGGGGAAGGATATTGCAAATTCTCCATTCCCACCCCACTCTGGGGCCAGCCAGAGATGGTATTTACTGATTCTCCAAACTACTCAAAATTTCCACTACCAGTTCTCCAGAACCTGTCAGAACCTGCTGAATTTCACCCCTGATTCGAGGTAACCTCTTCAGTGAAAATGAAAATTTTGGTTGGAAGAGAGTGAAAGAGTCCTTGGAATGAACCAAGTCTTGCCATTCAAGTGTTGAAGGATATTTTTTTTTGACTGAAGAAATTACTTAGAAACATCTCAGTTTCAATAAATTTGGTCCGATTGTCATGATTTCTTTTAAGAAACTTTTGTCCTGGATGATTGAGTCTTCATTTACAAATCCCATTGTTTGAAATTTCACAATTCTGTGAAGATGTTGCTGCTGAATGCTAATTTTATTCACATAAACATGACCTTCACTGGGTGGAAATAATTGATTTGAGACAGTAAGTCTTTTATTTGGATTTTGAACTGTCTTTTTTATTACTGGCTAATGCATCTGAGATTTAGTACCCTGATCGAAGAAATCAGATTTATGAAAGTAACTAATTCTTATATTTCCTTTACCCTATACTTTCTTGATGGGGATATAAATTAATCATATCATGCTTACTCTTTTAGAATCTTGCCATTATGTTGAGGATTTAAAGACACAGCCCAGTAAGCTCACGAGTCAAGGTCGAGTTTTCTGTCGCCTGTTGCCTGATCCAACTTTCACATTATACTGAATTGCCTAAAATCTTTATTTGTTATGAAGGTGAGATCTTCCCTGGATTTGACATTTTATATTATAAAGGCATTTGGGAGAGGAAAGGCTTCTTATGGGCATTGAACCTGTCATGAACTGGGTTACATTTTTAATTATTTATTTCTATATATGGACTGAAGACCTAATTTTTTCCATACTTGTGCTATCTGTTTTCACTGAATTGCTCAGCTCGGACATAGCAGAGTCTGCATCTTTTACAGATCTTTTAGAGAGTTAGCTTCACACGTTGTATAAAACAATACAATTCCTCGTTGAAACAATGTTGAAGCGCTGAGGAATGTTTCCAGCAGCTCAATGGAAGCATGAGAAGCAGCTTCTATTTACACACAGCTCCTGTTTAAGACCTCTTCCAATGATTGAAACAGATGAAGAAGGCAACTGGCACAGCAAATTCACTTCCTTTTTAGAAGTAAGTAAGGTGTCACATTAGAAGTAAGGCAGTGGTGGGATTCAAATAATTTAACAACCAGTTCTCTGCCCTAATGATTTCTTCCGTGGCACGACAAAACCGTGCTCGTCAAAATAGCGGTGATAAAACCGCATCGCTAAAGCCGCAACGTCATCACCGCACGTCATCACCACCGCGACAACAGCGCGGCGACGGAAGGGTGCTTTAAAACAGCGCGGCGGCAGAAAGTCGATTTAAATTAAGGTAAGGGTTAGGATTAGGTTTAGGGGTTTGCTTTAGGGTTAGGTTTAGGGTTAGGTTTAGGTTTAGGTTTAGGTTTAGGTTTAGGGTTAGGTTTAGGGTTAGGTTTAGGGTTAGGATTAGGGTTAGGTTTAGGGTGCTGAGTGCTTCGGAAGGCGCGGATTTGCCCTCCGCGATTATGTCATCACGGTAGGGTTGCGTTTTTCTTTAGCGCTTCAAACGGCGCGGATTTGCCCTCCGCACTTATGTCGGTGCAGATAAGGGCTTCGCAGTTTTGTGGTGGAACCGATTTCTTCCAACAACCAGTTCATCAAACTGCTCAGAAAGTTAACAACCAGTTCCCCCGAAGTGGTGCAAACTGGCTGAATCCCACCACTGAAGTAAGGTGTCACATTTGTCACCCTGAAGCTGAAGACATTTTGGATTCAGTGCTGCCACACTGGAGCAAGGGATTGGGGGGGGGTTTAGAGAGCTGGGATTGTGTAGTCAAAAGAGTACAGAAGAGGATGTTGTTGTTGTTGTTGTTGTTGATGATGATGATAATGATGATGATGATGATGATGATGATGATGATGATGATGATGAAATTTCTTCCCAATAATTATAAAACTTGAGGTAGATTATAAAGTTATATAAAATATTCAAGACCTAAGAACAACAATCAGTAAAACGTAAGTTACAATAAAGATAAATATATAATAGACCTTATTATATGGATATATAAAGTAAAAATATAAAACTATCAAAATTAAGAAAATGTCTGGGAGAAGAGTGCTTTGATTTGATGACGTCAACATGTTTAGAATGTTAAGGAAAATATGAGTTATCGTATTTTTTAGAATATAAGACACACCTTTTTCCCCTCAAAAAAGAGGCTGAAAATCTGGGTGCAACTTATACACTAAATACACCATTTTTTGCCTGCTGAAACCCCACCCTTTCACCAAAATGGCCATGCATAGCCTTTAGGAGACTTCCAGAATGCTCCTGGGGGCTGGGGAGGGCAGAAATGAGCGAGAAATGGGCTGTTTTTTGCTCAATTTTGCCCCTCCCCCAGCCCCCCAGGAACACTCTATAAGCCTCCTAAAGGCTGTGCATGCCCTTTTTTGACAAAAATCAAGCACATTTTCATGAAAAACAGGCTGTTTTTTTGCTCATTTTGGGGGGAGCCACCCCGCAGGAGCACTCTACAAGCCTCCTAAAGGCTATTCATTCTTTTTTTAAAAAGGGCCCGTTTCCCCCCAAAATGGGCCATTTTGGGGAGGTCTACAGAGTGCAAAAACTTTTTTTTTAATTTGCCTCATAAAAATCTTGGTGCATTTTATACTCTGGTGCCTCTTATACTCTGAAAAAATATGGTATTTAAGCAGGTATTACAAGATTGACGTGCAGAGGAAAGAGTGTATGTATTTGAGATGCATTTGGGAACAGCTAACCAACTCATCATTACCTTGTGAGTTTTTTAAAAAAGATTATGAAGTGGATTTGCTGATATTTTGTATACCGAGAACCATAGATATGATCTTGGAACAGATTTCCAAAGACTGTTAGGAAAACATGAAGAACAAAATAGTGTAAGGAAAAAGCTTTTTGTATAAAATGGAAGGAAATGGAAACACAGACCTTCAAAATTCTGTTATTATAGCCTACATTAAAAGGAAGTATTTCTTGTAGATTCTGTTTCCTCACCTGATCTACCTATAAGGATTGACAATATGACTTGTATAGCTATTGCATATTATTTTTATAAGCTGCTTAAAATCACTTTAAAAAAAATGAGGTGACATAAAAGTACCTGCAATAATTAAAAATATATTCCTTGAATTACTCAGGCTACAAGGGCTTTAGAGCTTAACTTTAATACGGTGAATTGGCCAGCAATGGATTGACAAAGCACCAGCATTACATGATTGAATCAGCCAATTCCACTTAGTAACACTGCCACTCTGTTTTGAAGCAAGTAAAGTTGTAAAATTATCTGCAAGGCAAGAAGTAATTCAATGGTGAGGCTTATAATGACAGCTTCCTCTGTCCCCCATTTATTTGGGGATTCAGTGGAATATTATTGATTTCATATACATATACATATACATATACATATGCATATGCATATGCATATGCATATACATATACATATACATATACATATACATATACATATACATATACATATACTTATACATATACTTATACATATACATATACATATACACATACACATACACATACACATAAACATATATACATACACACACACACACACACACACACACATATATATAGTATGTGTGTGTGTGTCTCTCTCTGTCTGTCTCTGTCTGTCTCTGTCTCTGTCTCTGTCTCTCTCTCTCTCTCTGTATATACACACATAACTTTCCACATTTGCTTCCCACCTGAGAATATCCAGGTAGAGATACATGCTGTGGTCCTTGTCATGCAAATTACCCATTTGCAGAGTATGGAACAAGGAGGTTGATTTCTGGGTGTCCTGCCAGACACTTAGCAACAAACTAACATCCTGGGAAACCTATACACTTTTAGCAATAACTGTGAGAGGGATCTTCGAGTCCTATTGGAAAACCATTTAAATAGCAGCCAGCAGTGGGCAACACAGTTCTAGGCTGTATAAACAGAGGGATAGAATCAAGATCACGTGAAGGGTTAATACCACTTTATAAGGCCTTGGTAAGGCCACACTTTTAATACTGCATCCAATTTTGGTCGTCACATTGTAAAAAAGATGCGGAGACTCTAGAAAGAATGCAGAGAAGAGCAACAAAGATGATTAGGGGGCTGGAGGCTAAGACATATGAAGAACGGTTGCTGGAATTGGCTTTTTTCCCTCTTTTTTTTTTAGCATATGGCACGTGTTAGAAAGGACTCACTGGAGAAGAGCCTAATGCTGGGAAAGACTGAAGGCAAAAGAAGAGGGGGGCGACAGAGAATGAGGTAGCTGGATGGAGTCACTGAAGCAGTAGACATGAACTTAAATGGACTCCAGAGGATGGTAGAGGACAGTAAGGCCTAGAGGAATGTTGTCCATGGGGTCGTGATGAGTCGGACATGACTTCGCAACTAACAACAACAATGTATTGCCAGGGATCACCAAAGTGGCTGGCTGCCTCTGTGAAAGGAATATTTTTTGAGCGGTTTATCTTATCTGTGGGATACCTGAATGCCAGTAGGCAACCAGGGAAGGTTCCTTTCCTATCCCTACATGGTTTATTTGCTCATGGGAATTGAACCACCAATCTCAAGGAAGTGCAAGCTCAGTGTCTTACCATGTGAGCCCCTTAGAATTGGGTATGTCTAGTTTAATGAAAGGAAGGACTAGGGGTGACATGATAGCAGAGTTTCAATACCTCAGGGGTTGCCACAAAGAAGAGGGAGTCAAGCTATTCTACAAAGCACCTGAGGTCAGGACAAGAAGCAATGGGTGGAAACTGATCAAGGAGAGAAGCAACTTAGAACTAAGAAGAAATATTCTGATAGTGAGAGCAATTAATCAGTGGAACAACTTGCCTCCAGAAGTTGTGAATGCTCCAACACTGGAAGTTTCTAAGAAGAGAGTGGACAACTGCTTGTCTGAAATGGTATATGATTTCCTGCCTAAGCAGGGGGATGGACTTGAAGACCTCCAAGGTCCCTTCTAACTAGATTACTCTATCTATCCAGCACTATAAGCTGCATCATAAGATTGTTGGCCTGTATTTAGTTGCTACTGCTTGCTATTACTTGCAGGGTTATATGATTCTACAATTATATCTTATAAGGTGGGCAATCAGCCATGGTCTACCACCTGCTAATGCTGAGCAGGCACAAATGATGGCATTCTCATTGGTTGTATCCAGGGGTGAAATTCAGCAGGCTCTGACAGGTTTTAAAGAACTGGTAGCAGAAATGTTGAGTAGTTTGGAGAATCGACAAATACCACCTCTGGCTGGCCCCAGAGTGGGGTGGGAATGGAGATTTTGCAATATTCTTCCCCCAGGAGTGGGGAGGGAATGGGAACTTTGCAGTTTCCTTCCCGAGGAGTGGGAAGGGAATGGGGATTTTGCAGTAACCTTCCCCTGCCCACCAAGCCAAGCCACACCCATAGAACCGGTAGTAAACATTTTTGAATTTCACCACTGGTTGAACTAAGTTCACCACTAAGGCATTGCTTTCATGATGGTCCATCATGCTTAAAGCACCTTCAATAAGAAGATGGAGTCATTGGGATGGACATCAGCGAAAGGCATGTGCCCACCAAACCTCCCAGATCAATTTTTTCTTTCTTCCTTTATTTAATTGTATGTTTTTCTCAGTTCAAAGCATATTGACTGTTTAGAGAAAGAGATGCTACTTGATATCCCCTTGAGTGTATATTTTGTACTGCCAGGGTGCATCAGGATAAGTCAATCAATTAAAAAAATCAGCTATTTGCAATGAAAGGCTTTCTAGGAAGATGATCAGTCATGCTGCAGGGCAGAGTTGCAAAGCAGAGGGCAGAGAAGAGTTGAAAACTCTTTAGGTTTTTCACATCATTTATTTATGTGTTAAATAAATCCTTTATAAATCGCCTATCCTACTGAGGCTACTCCAGGCGGCTTACAATAATAACAAGGAATAATATGAAAGGAGTGTAAACAGAACAGAAGTAAAATAATAAAAACAATGAAACAAGCGATGAAAAAGAAACACAATGAGAATACAGGTAGTCCTTGATTTACGACTGAGCCCAAAATTTCTGCTATTAAGCAAGACATTTGTTAAGCTAGCTTTGCCCTATTCTATGACCTTCCTTGTCACAGTTGTTAAGCAAATCACTGCAGTTGTTAAAGCTAGTAACACGGTTGTTAAGTGAATCTGGATTTCCCATTGACTTTACTTGTTCAGAAGGTTACAAAAGGTGATCACATGATCCCAGGAGTCTGGAACCGTCATAAGTATGAGTCAGTTGCCAAACATCTGAATTTTGATCATGGGGATGCAGCAACACTCATAAGTGTGGAAAATTGTGATTCATAAGATAAGATTCTCAGGCATCCAGTTGTCCAAAAGATACTTTTTCAAGAGGCAACTGGACTTTCTAGTTTTTTTCTTTGAAGACGTTTTACTTCTCATCCAAGAAGCTTCTTCAGCTCAGAGCTGGAAAAAACATTTTCAAAGAAAAAACAAGAAAGTCCAGTTGCCTCTTGAAAAAGCACCTTTGGGTCATAAGTCCTGATGTGTTGTGGCCCAGCAGGAGCCGTTGGAGCTGCAAACAGACTCTGACAGCGAGGGGCCCTATGAGTCAGCTCTGGAAGATGTGGAGGACCCTGGACAGGGTTCTGACTCCGAGCAGGGATAAGAGAGGCTGGTTGGCCACCAGGAAGTGCCTGAGGCATGGAGCAGCGTTGAAAGCCAAAGGGAGTGTGCTCCTGATGTCAGGCCTTGGAGCAGTGGGGAGGAGACAAGGGAGTTGATCCTGGACACCTGGCAATGGTGGGCAAATCGATGTAGAGCCCAACTACGCATATACAGAAGATAATTGGACCCAAATGGTTGTAATTAGGCTCCTCTCAAGATAGTATATAAGGAGGAACTTTGGGAGGAGTCTGGTTGCAGGATTCAATTTAATTATTAACACTGGAGAAGCTGTTATCTGTATCTGTCGGAGTCTGGGTTGCTGCCAAGGTTCTTTATCTGTTTGTTCGTGTTTGGGCTTTCAGCCACCAAGATTTATGTTTTCTGCTAATAAAGTGTTGTGGCATTCCAGCTAAGCTTGTCTCAGCATTCATTACTGGATGAAGGAGGGGGTCAGAACATGATGTGATGTTGATCAGTCACTAAGTGAATTGTGGTAAGTAGAGAACTACCTGTATATCAATATAATAACTGAAAAGATGGATGGTGGAGAGCAGAAAGCAAGAGATGGGAGGTGGAGTTTGCCATCAATCCCGCAACTACATCCAGTGTGGAAGTCCCCCCCCCCATTTGCTCCCCTAGTGCACCTGATAGAGCAGGAGTGTCAAACTCAATATCATTGAGAGCTACATCAGGGTTGTATTTGACCTCAGGAGGAAGTGGGGGTGTGGCCAGCTCAATGTCACTCGTGGCGGGGGTGTCAGTGGTGGCCCAAGTGCTCTGCCAGTGAAAACAGGCTCCCAAACTCTGTTTTCAGCTGCGACATCCTCCTGCAACCTGTTGCATACTGATGTGGGAGGGAACACAGGAGCCATGGATAAGCCAGTAGGTGTACTTTATTAGTTACAGAAGAGAGATGACAGCAATTCCAACGGTTCCAACGGTCACCAGAGTATTTATAGGCAGCAATAGCCAATCAGAGTACGCTAGCAACAGCTTCTTCTGTGTCCCAACCAATCAGGGAGCACAGAGCAGTTGCTAGCCCTTTTGAATATGACAGAACACAAATCATAATATATAACACAACCCTCTGCCAGTGAAAATGGAGCTCAGTAGCCCTCCTGTGGCCCTCACGAGCTCTGTTTTCAGCTCCCTCCTGCAACCTTCTGCCAGGGAAAACAGAGGACTGCACAAGGCCCTTTCAAGCTCCATTTTTGCTGACAGAGGCACCACGGGCCGATCCTTCACTGTTTCCAGGGTGGCCCCACAGGCTAGATCTAAGCACCCGGTGGGCTGCATCCAGCCCACGGGCCTTGAGTTTGACACCTCTGTGATGGAGAAAAACTATTTATCCAACCACTCTGCTCAACAGTTTTGCAGAGTCACACAGGAGAACTGTTTCCTTTTAACTCTGGCTTTGAATGGTATGAGTGTCCTTCATTCTGTGCTGGACTGAATAGTAGATTAAATTTTCCCACTTCGTTTATTACTGTTGATCTGACAATCATGTCTCACTGATAAATTAACTGAAGACCAGAAATACTGATGCATAAATTGGCTGAAGACTAGAAACATTACCATGAAGGAGAAATCTCCAATTAGAAGCTACTCAAAAGACCAGATAGTTCAGTACCTTTCCTGAAAATGATTATGTGCAGAACATCTTAGCTAGATTACTTTCCTACTTTTTGCTTTTGTTAAATTAGCTTTTCCCATTCTGGTACCTTCAGGGATATTGGAATAGAATTTTCATCATTTATGGCCAGCATAAGCAAAGCTAGAGAGTACAGTACTTTTTTTAAAAAAAAATCCTTTGATTTAAATCCTTCTTTTCATCTCTCCTTGCATCACTCAAAGGGATGTATGTAATATTCCTTGTAAAGTTTTCCACTCAAAATAAACATATCAGACTGAGAGATATTGATTGATATTGTATGGAACTGTGGTGGCATAGTGGTTAGAATGCAGTATTGCAGGCTAACACTGCCTACAACCATGAGTTTAATCCTGACTGGCGCAAAGCTGGCTCAGCCTTCCATCCTTCTGAGATTGGTAAAATGAGGACCCAGACTGTTGGCAGCAATATGATGACTCTATAAACCACTTAGGTAAGGTAAAGGTTCCCCTTACACATATGTGCTAGTCGTTCTCGACTCTAGGGGGTGGTGCTCATCTCTGTTTCAAAGCCAAAGAACAGCCCTGTCTGAAGACATCTCTGTGGTCATCTAGCTGGCATGACTAAACGCCAAAGGCACATGGAATGCTGTTACCTTCCCACCAAAGATGGTTACTATTTCTCTACCTGCATTTTTACGTGCTTTTGAACTGCTAGGTTGGCAGAAGCTGGGACAAGTAATGGGAGCTCACTCCATTATACGGCGCTAGGGATTCGAATGCCGAACTGCTGACCTTTCTGATCGACAAGCTCAGCTTCTTAACCACTGAGCCACAACGTCCTATGAAGCTATATATACGGAGTATAAGATGCACATTTTTCCCTCAAAAAAGAGGCTGAAAATCTGGGTGCATCTTATACACTGAATACATCATATTTTGCCTCCTAAAACCCCACCCGCTTCACCAAAATAGCCGTGCATAGCTTGTAGGCGGCTTTCAGAGAGCTCCTGGTTGGATAGAAATGAGCAAAGAATGGGCTGTTTTTTGCTCAATTTTGCCCCCCAGCCCCCAGAAGAACTCTATAAGCATCCTAAAAGCTATCCATGCCCATTTTTTGACAAAAAACTATTTCAATAAATGCATCTTAAAATTGTTTTACATTTTCTCCATTTCTTTGCATACCTGCTTCACTTTCAGTTTATAATCAACAGCTATTCAAGTATGCTTTTTACAAGTATTGTTACTTAGCCAAGATCCTCCATCTCATAGATATGCATATGATTATTTCCAAAGCTCATAATTATGCGGTTTTCTCCTTTAAAATGCCAGTTTAAGTTGTTTTCTGAATCTCTATCCTATACTAGCATGCTGTTTTTTTCCCCTTGTCTTTTAGGTCTTGTTGTTGTATTTAACATCTTATACCAACCACACTTCATGTAGAAACCTTAGACCAGGGGTGTCAAACTCAAGGCCTGTGGGCTGGATTCGGCATGTGGGGTGCTTCGTCATGTGGTCTGTGGTTCTGGCCTGGAAACAGCAAAGAACTGGCCCGCAGTGCCCCTGCCAGTGAAAGCAGAGCTTGGGGGAGCCACGTGTACTGCCGTACCTTGTTTTTGGCCACAACTACCTCCTGCAGCCCTCTGCCAGTAAAAAATGGAGTGCAGGGTCCATGTGTACCCCCTGATCTCTGTTTTCACTGGCAGAGAGATAGCAAAACCAACTAAAACCAAAAGAAAATGAGAAATCTTTCCCCTTTTGCATTTGAGCATGCAATAAGGGCAGTGGCGGGTTTCCATTTTTTTTTTACTACCGGTTTACTCATATGCACACTTTTGCAGAATGCTTCTGCACATGCCCAGAAGCGTTTGGGTGGGTGGGCAGAGCCTCCCACTGCCACCACTACCAGTTTGCCAATCTGGGCTGAACTGGGAGCAACCCACCTCTGAGAAAGGGACAGAAAAAGAGAAAGGGAAAGAGGAAAGGCAAAGAAAAAGAAGGGGAGATGGAAAGAACAAGGAAGGAAAAATGAGGAAAAGGGAAGGAAGAAGAAAGGAGAAGGAAGGAAAAAGAAGAAAAGGGAGGGAGGGAGGAAGGGAGGAAAGAAGGCAGGCAGGCAGGCAGGCAGGCAGGCAGGCAGGCAGGCAGGAAGGAAGGAAGGAAGGAAGGAAGGAAGGAAGGAAGGAAGGAAGGAAGGAAGGAAGGAAAATCATAATGAGATTGAGGGAGAGTCTCATGGAAGTCCTGCCTGAGAGGACTTGGCCACCCAGGCGCCTCCAACATGAGTGACATCAAGCTGGCCACACCCACCCCAGTCCTTTGAGGTCAAACACAGCCCTGATGCAGCCCTCAACGAAATCAAGTTTGACACCCCTGCCTTAGGCTATCTGAAATCATCACTATAATTCCCTGGGCCTATTTATTATATAATATTCCTTGGTGATTGATCCCTCTTCTTATCCAATTATTGCAGCTTTTCACATTTTCATTTAGCTTCATTATGGAGTTGACTTATACTTTTCAGCGTGCATTGTGTTTGTAGCTTCCATGGTGGACTTCAGCTTTTTCTGGAAGTTCTCAGACAACCTCAACCGAAAAGAAGCATTGGGAAGCCTTTCGATAAAGCAAAGCTGCCATTTAAATAGATTGTTTTTTTTATGTGGTTCACAACTGGCTTACTTTATATCCCTGTATTAAGTTTATATCTTTTTATCAATACTAGTTCCTGGATGGTCTCACTCCATCTTCTCATTTATTTCTTTATATTCACCTCCTCGTAGTCTTTTTAGTCATAATAATGACTTACTTGCAAAGAACAGTCCCTTAGCCCTGCAGAAAATAAATCCAGGATGCATAACCGAGAGAAAATATGCTTCCCCCCCCCCATCCTAGTGCTGCAGCTACACCTCCCCTTCATCTATTACTTTTACTGTGCCAAGGCACAGATTATATAGGCTGCCATACTAGGCAAGAGCTTTCCTTTGAGTTATTTTGTAAAACATCTTGAATTTTGATGGCACTATATTTACTTTAAGTAATAGCCTCCCATATCCATTCATTGACTGTTATTTATTCGTTTCACTTGCTCCTTGCGTGAATTCCTTTTCATAGTTCCTTTTTGCTTCCTCTTGAAGAAAACCTCCAGACCTTTTTATTTTCTGTCTTGCTTTTCCCCCCACCTTATCCAGATCCTAATTTTTGCCGCAACAACCTGCCATGTGTGAATTGTGGGTTGCTGCACAGCAGCCGCTGTCTCTCTACCCCAAAGTCCTCACAAGTTGACCTGAGTGTTGTGGTGAAGCTGGCAGCACATTCAGACAGTGAGGAGGTTGGGGAGAAACATGGGCCAGTCCTGGAGTCTGGGAAAGGCTCTGATGAGGGCTCTGAGTCGGAGGCAGAGAGGGGGCCAGGGCCATATACCAGTTATCATCTACCTTAAGAGTCAGATATCAGTGAGGCAGAGAAAGAGCTGGAGCCTGTTCCCAGTGTGCGCATGCGCAGAGTTGCCAAATGAAGGGAACAGCTAAAGAACAGGGGTTGACTTGGAAGTAAGGTCATAGGTGGATGATGAATGGCCCCTCCCAGAGGAAATAAAAGAGGAAGGAAAGAGGAGTGGAGTTTGCAGGAGACAATTAGTTCAATTAATTGGTTCATGATTCTCCGAGACTCCTTGTCAGGTTTTGCAGATATCGGCCTGTCAGGTCTCCAAGCCAAATAAGGTCTGTGACTGTAAATCCTCCTTTGAAAGACTTTGCTAGATGTGAATGAGCAGAATTCAAGTAAATTAATAAAAGGAGTGGGTTTTTTGGGTCAGGACAAGGAGTTTGCTTCAGGCTCTCTGGAAGCCTAGGTCACAACAATGAGTTGGAATTTCATCTCCATTCCCTTCTCCTCCCCCCCCCCCTGTTCTATAAATTCTCTCACCCTTTGTACTGGCATTCAGATAATCCTCGACTTATAACCATTTGTTTAATGACCATTCAATGGCACTGGAAAAATTAACTTTTGATCATTGTTTATACCTAAGGCTATTACATAGCGGACTATGGTCATGTGATCAAAATTCAGTTTCTTAGCAACTGATTCATATTTATGATGGTTGCCATGGGCCAGGGTCATGCAATCCCCTTTCCTGGGGATTCGAACTGCCAAACTATTGACCTTTCTGATCAACAAGCTCAGCATCTTAGCCACTGAGCCACCATGCCCCTATTTTTGCTGTTGCTGTTCAATAAATAAAGGTGCAAATTATGTTCGTAAGGAATCAAATCTGTAAATAAGAGAGTAAGTAAAAAGGAAAGAAAGAAGCAAGAATCAAAGCTGCCAGTCTTCCTTGGCACCAAGAGAATCCTTTCTGGGTTTTTTTTTTAATCCCACAATTGTGGGACTGTAATTTTATGAAACATGAAGAATGATGAGAAATTCCTGCTATCACCTAAGTCAGAAACACTTTGTGCTAATTGACGCATGACTAGCAAATAGAAAAGGAAAAGAAAGCAAAAAGAAGAGAAGAAAAATGCTTATAACTGCTTTTCTTTGTAATTCTGAGGCTGAATTCCCAGTTTGGGGTCCTCTACATGGGACAGAAATAATATCTTGCCAATCTGGAGGTCACCAGTTGCAGCAAAGTATACTGTTTTTCTCTCCTTTCTTTCCCCATCTCTCTTTTATTGTAAAGAGGGGGAAAAAAGTTTCACTCCTATTCAGTATGTGGCAGACAATTTTACAAACCACATGTCTTTTCTATAACACAAAGCCAAGTTTTAGGCAGGGGTCAGAGGGCAAATGAGATTTTGTTTATTGTCGAATAGTCTAGACTTTCTCTGTTCGATGACATGCACTGGCCATTTTGTGAACTAATACCACATGAGAAATGGGAAAAGAGCAACGGATGAGAATCTGTTAAAACAGAGGCAAAAGAAAGCACATACCCCTTCTGCATTTTCACTATTCAGTTCCCAAACTGTTATGTCTCCTGCTTTATAAATAAATACTTGGGAACACTGCTATTTGTAGATTCTGGGACAAAACCAATCAATCAACCAAATCTGTCCTTTCCTGAAATAATATGTGAATTAGAACAAATGTCATCCATTCAATATGGCAATAATTCGTAATAATTTGTAATTTAATAATCTTATATGCCACCCAATCCTGTAGGACTCCGAGCGGCTTACAAATACAAGATAAAACAAAATAAAAAATATGGGAAAGACAGGAACAATTTAAAAAGAACACACCATACACTTGACTTAGCTGGGGGCTGGACCTCATTCATGGGTCAACAGCCCCAGGCCTGCCAGAACAGCCAGGTTTTGGTGGCTTTTTGGAAGGCTGCGAGAGTGGGAAGGGTCCGGATCTCTGCGGGTAGATCGTTCCACAGGGCCGGAGCAGCTACAGAGAAGGTTCTCCCCCGAGGGGCTGCCAGCCGGCATTGTCCGGTCGACGGCACCCGGAGGAGGCCCAGTCTGTGAGTTCTTATCGGCCGTTGGGAGGTATGTAGCAGGAGGCGGTCTCTCAGATATCCAGGTCCAAGGCCATGTAGGGCTTTAAAGGTAATAACCAGCACCTTGTAGCGCGTCCGGAGACCAATAGGGAGCCAGTGCAGCTCGTGGACGATAGGTGTAACATGGGTGTAACGAGGTACACCCGATATCGCTCGCGCGGCTGCATTCTGGACCAACTATAGTCTCTGAACACTCTTCAAGGGCAGCCCCATGTAGAGCGTGTTGCAATAATCGAGCCTTGAGGTGACAAATACTAATGGAAGAGAATACATGTAGCTCAGGATAGAACTGTTTGCTTACAATGTTTTCTTGCCCAACTAGGTGACATCATCAGTATTTGTGATTGTGGGGTTTGCTCCTTATTCAGAGGTGGTATTCAGACAGTTTGGACTGGTTTGCACAGACTGGTAATTCCAATGATCAGCTGGTCCGTCTAGCTCATCTCAATCATATGGCACAACTGATTTGAGGGGAAAAGGTTCGTCTTATACTCTGAAAAATATGGCAGCTATTTCTTTTTACTGTACACTGGCTAGTATCACTATGAAAATGAATACTGTGTATTGATCAGCTTTTGGAAAGGACTCTGAGATCTTCTCATCAGTCCATCTCCAAGCCACCAAAGTGACAGATGGAGAGGAAAGGATCAAATAAGAGGGTCAAAATTATTTCTCCCACACCCACAGCTGCAGGTCAGGGGGGCAGAAGGGTGCTGGAAGTTCCATCAATCCTACATATGTTCATCTCTTAAGGGCAACTTTGATTCTGGTCTATAAAATAGTTTGAGACCAACTGTTCCTGAAGCCCTGCTGTTTCCAATTTAAAGCCACCAACTGGGGATGGGAGCTGCATAACAGATGTCTGTAGATGCAGCTTCTTGGATTGAAGGAAATGTTCCTTTGTGTTAAAAGCCATGAGTGAAATAAACTGGGGCAAGAGGAAGAAACACCCATTAATTTTCTCTTATTAGTGCTCTTGACTTGTATATCACCTGTCACTTTAAACTAAAACCTGACTGTGTACAACAGTGGTAAAAACATGCTACTTTCACAGATGCTCCAATTTTTTTTGAAGGGTGGATTGCATCTTAAGAATATAAATTCACTCATTAATTTTCACAGCATCACATTTTAAAAAGGAGCTTAACTTAGTCACCCCATTGAGAATGAGATATGAAATACTGTGTAGTATTTTTTTTTAAAAAATAAGGAAATATTATAACATGATACACTGGAGAGGAAAAATGAATAGTATGTATATATGTGTGTACACACACACACACACACACACACACACACACACACACACACACACACACACACACACACACATATATATATATATATATATATATATATATATATATATATATATTCACGGGTGTAGGTATACTCACACAAGCTGAAAACACCAGCCAGAAGAAAAACCTCGGTGACACGTTGCCAAGACAATCTCAATCTTACACGGCTCTCTCTCTCTCTCTGTGTGTGTGTGTGTGTATTGCAGCATAACTCTGTAACGCCTCAAGCAATTTCAACCAAACTTGGTACACAGATGAGTTATTCTCTGGAAACAAATATTATGGGGAGGGGGGGAGAGACACCCTTAAAAAACCTTGGTGTGTGTGTTCTGTTAAGATACAGCCTGTTGTGCCTTAAAATAGATTCTGATGAAATACCTGGTGATCTGTCAGGTGAAAAATCAATTTCAGTAAAAACCTCTTAGATGGCAGGAGATTCTTTAAGGTCAGATTAAATGATTACATTCAAGCATAGCATTATTTGTTGATAATGCTAGCCACACAAAGCCAACCCAACATGCAAGACAATATATTCCCTAGCAAAATTATTACTAGTAGATAATATACATATATTTTTTTGAAAGGAAGGAGCTGAAACAAAAAATCCCATAGAACAGGGATGTCAAACTCAAGGATCGTGGGCTGCATCCAACTGCAGAGTGCTTAGATCTAGCCCGCAGGGCCATCCTGAAAACAGTAAAGGACTAGCGCTCTACATGGGGCTACCCTTGAAAAGTGTTCGGAGACTGCAAGTAGTCCAGAATGCAGCCGCGCGAGCGATACTGGGTGTACCTCGGTACACCCACGTTACACCTATCCTCCGCGAGCTGCACTGGCTACCTATTGGTCTCCGGACGCAATTCAAGGTGTTGGTTATTACCTTTAAATATTGTGGGGGGGGGAGACACCTTAAAAAACCTTGGTGTGTGTGTTCTGTTAAGATACAGCCTGTTTTCACCCTCCCCATGCTCCTAGAAAGGCTCTGGAGCCTGGGGAGAGCAAAAAACAGAGTTTCTGGTCCGACCGGAAGTTGACAAATGGGCCATTTTCGACCTCCAGAGGGCTTTGGGGGGGGGGGCTTTTTCGCCTTCCCCAGGCTCTTATAAAGGGTCTAGAGCCTGGGGAGGGCAAAATATGGGTTCACCATGCCATCAGAAAAAAATGGGGGGAGCGCAGGAGAAAGCACGGGCATGCGTGAGGGGAGGGTGCATAGAATTATGGGTGTGAGCACGCGTGCACATGACCCCCCGTGTTCCCCCCGCTTTTGGCACCCGATGACAAAAAGGTTAGCCGTCACTGGAATAGTACAAACAAGTTGTAAAAAGTGAAGGAGAGAAAGCAATGCTTTCTGTGGGTTGAATGCATCTTTTCCTCTTTCTTCCCATATTCTTATACCCTTAATATTTAAGTGCCCTCTCTAAACATTATTAGGAGCAAATGCCTACACTCACTGCACTCCTGCCTAAAAGAATTGCAATGAAATATACCTGAAGCTAAAATGCTAAAAGTGCCTGACTTAACGGACCTGGGGAACATCAAGCTATATAGACAAAACCTTTCCCAGCTTCAGTGAGACAGTTGACTAGCTCAGGCAGAATTACAGAATAATGAGATCAAATGTCATGGTTACAATTACAGCTTATCTTGACATTCTTGGGGAACTGAACAGCTTTGAATTTGAGCGATCTATATATTCATATTGCAGCTGACTCTGACTTGACTTTGAATGTTCCGGTGCATCAAATAAAAAAGAATTCTGTAAATAATGAAAATATGCAAATACAAGCTGGCTTAATTCTTTATGGTTTGGTCTGGCAGAAGCAGATCATAGATTTAAGACTCTTCTTTTTGTCCCTAATAATATGTTCCTCTAATTTTTGAATTAGCCAAAAAAAATTAAGTTGGTATAAATTCTGCCTGTACAACTGAGCCTTTTTCTAAGTAATGAAGTTGCCAACTGTTTTGAGACAACTTTTGTCAGAGTTTGTTGCATAAATTCAAATCCAGAAAGCACACACAGATAACTGATTCAACTGGATTCATTAACTTCTTTATATGCATAAGAATAGATGAATAAATGTACAATACCAACAGGTGGTTCTTCCAAGTAAACACAAGGCAGGAGAGTTACAGGCAAACACAAGAAGCTAGTTTCATTTCAGCAGACAAGCCCAGACAGACTGCTTGTTTACTTCTCAGAGCAGCAGACTGCTTAAGTTTCTGTTTCAATTCTCTGCACAAACTTAGGTCTGTTTAAGTTCCCATTGCATGACTTAGTTGCTAGGCCTATTCATTGGCTGACCTTGTTCCCATGTCTCTCCCAGTCATGAATATTTTAACAAGTTTTAATACAGGATCATTTAATGTCAGGTGAAACAACACCCACATACATCCAAGTGTTGCCCTTAATGTATGGTGGGCATATGGTTTAGCTGTTGACTTTCAAAAGTGTAATCCTGTATATTTAAAGCAAATCGGAACTAATCAAAATGATTTAAAATTATTTCAGGGCGTACATTTAGTCTGGACTGTTTCTGAATCAAACCCAATGAGCTAATCTGGCATCAGGCTTTGAAAGGGGAAATAATAAGTGTGTGTTTGTTTTTAATCTATGGAGTAGTCTGATGAAATACCTGGTGATCTGTCAGGTGAAAAATCAATTTCAGTAAAAACCTCTTAGATGGCAGGAGGTTCTTTAAGGTCAGATTAAATGATTACATTCAAGCATAGCATTATTTGTTGATAATGCTAGCCACACAAAGCCAACCCAACATGCAAGACAATATATTCCCTAGCAAAATTATTACTAGTAGATAATATACATATATTTTTTTGAAAGGAAGGAGCTGAAACAAAAAGTCCCATAGAACAGGGATGTCAAACTCAAGGATCGTGGGCTGCATCCAACTGCAGAGTGCTTAGATCTAGCCCGCAGGGCCATCCTGAAAACAGTAAAGGACTAGCGCTCTACATGGGGCTACCCTTGAAAAGTGTTCGGAGACTGCAAGTAGTCCAGAATGCAGCCGCGCGAGCGATACTGGGTGTACCTCGGTACACCCACGTTACACCTATCCTCCGCGAGCTGCACTGGCTACCTATTGGTCTCTGGATGCAATTCAAGGTGTTGGTTATTACCTTTAAAGCCCTACATGGCTTAGGGCCAGCATACCAGCGAGACCGCCTACTGCCACATACCTCCCAACGGCCAGTGAGATCCCACAGGGTGGGCCTCCTTCAGATGCCGTCAGCCAGACAATGTCGGCTGGCGGCTCCCCAGAGGAGAGCCTTCTCTGTGGCTGCTCCGACCCTTTGGAATGAGCAACCCCCAGAAATCCAGACCTTACCCACTCTCATGGCCTTCAGAAAAGCTGTTAAAACCTGGCTATTCTGGCAGGTCTGGGGCTGTTGACCTCATTGTTGAGGTCCAGCCCCGATCAGAACGAATGTATGTGTGGCGAGTTTAAATCTCTCTTTTTATTTTTTATTATTCCTTTTTTCGCTTTTTTTTAAGCCACCCGGAGTCCTTGGGATTGGGCGGCCTATAAATCTTATTAATAAAATAATAAAAATAAATAATAGTCCGCAGTGCCTCTTCCAGCAAAAATGGGCTCCTAAACTCTGTTTTGGGCTATTATTTTTATTATTATTATTTATTTGTCTTGTATGCCGCCCACTCCTGGAGGACTCCGGGTGGCTCACAAAAGACAAGGGGAAGGGGGGAACGAGACAAAGACAACATATTAAAAACAAAACCAACATTCACAATTTCCGTGGAGGTAGATGCTTCTCAGCTCCCCCCAGCCTGCTGGAACAGCCAGGACTTGGTGGCTTTGCGGAAGGCCGGGAGGGTAGTAAGGGTCTGGATCTCAACAGGGAGCTCGTTCCAGAGGGCCGGAGCTGCAACAGAGAAGGCTCTCCCCCGGGCAGTCGCCAGCCGACATTGGCTGGCAGATGGAATCCGGAGGAGACCCAACCTGTGCGATCTAATTGGTCTGAGAGAGGTAATCGGCAGGAGGCGGTCTCTCAGGTACCCAGGTCCGATGCCATGTAGGGCTTTATAGGTAGCGACCAGCACCTTGAAGCGGATTCGGAGACTAATAGGTAGCCAGTGCAGCTCACGGAGGATAGGTGTAACGTGGGTGTACCTGGTGCACCCACAATCGCTCGCGCGGCTGCATTCTGGACTAATTGGAGTCTTTGAACACTCTTCAAGGGCAGCCCCATGTAGAGCGCATTACAATAATCCAGTCTTGAGGCTACAATAGCCTCCTGCAACCCTCTGTTAGTGAAAACGGAGCTTTCATTGGCAGAGGGTTGCAGGAGGCCGTCACAGCTGAAAACAGAGCTTGGGAGCCTGTTTTCACTGGCAGAGCACTCGGTCCACCACAGGCGCCGACATGAGTGATGTTAAACTGGCCACCCCCACCCCCCGAGATCAAACACAACCCTGATGCAGCCCTCAATGAAATTGAGTTTGACACCGCTGCCTAAGAACATTGTTGTTGTTAGTTGCAAAGTCGTGTCCGACCCATCACAACCCCATGGACAACATTCCTCCAGGCCTTCCTGTCCTCTACCATCCCCTGGAGTCCATTTAAGCTCACGCCTACTGCTTCAGTAACTCCATCCAGCCACCTCATTCTCTGTCATCCCCTTCTTCTTTTGCCCTCAATCTTTCCCAGCATTAGGCCGTAGAACATATGTAGCCCAAACTTCATAAACGTTTCAAAGAACTTTTGGTCTGAAAGAATTAGTACTATTTCAATGGCAGAAAGTGAGTTTAAAATGACGGATTTCAAGGCTGAGAATGGTTTGTAAGATGGACAGCAGCTCTGCCATTTATATATAAAAAGAATCCAAATATCCTATTGACACCTCTGAGATCTTGCAATGGCACCTTTAGATCCTGACAATTGCATTCGTAGTTTTTATATCTCATCCTGCATCAAAATCTCAAGAAAGATTGAAATATCAGTAGGGAACCAAATCAGCAAATGTCCCAGAAAACCAGTAAACAAATGTAAAAGCAGTAAACAAACTGTAAGTCTCAGTAAACAAAATAAAAACAAATGTGAACGCAAAAATAAAGTGAAAAATCCTTGGCAGGCAACACAGGTATTGAAAATTATTTTGGTCCAAAGGCATAAGGTACACTTCATGTGTCATTCCATAGAAGTGGCATCTATCACAAAACCAAAACTTTCCAGAGTTAAGTGACTATAAATCTTCAGAAGGTTCAGAAACTACATTGTGTATAGGGACACACCATCCCTCATAATAGCAACAAAATGGTCTGTCACCAAATATTTCCAAATAAAATATTTGTATTAATGAATTAAGAGAATAGATTATCTAAATTGTATCACATTAAGCATGTAAAATAGAGATTAGGATTAGAATTGTAAATAGATTAATCTAAATAGATTCATTCTAAATAGATTAGAGTTAATTCATTCTAAGTACATTGGAATTGTATTTAATTCTATTAAATAGAATTATTAAATAATTGGCCACCTGCACAATCTACGGGAAAAAAGCATATCTCCTTTATGAATGTTCCTT
Organism: Thamnophis elegans; assembly: GCF_009769535.1. Classification (NCBI taxonomy): domain Eukaryota; kingdom Metazoa; phylum Chordata; class Lepidosauria; order Squamata; family Natricidae; genus Thamnophis; species Thamnophis elegans. The sequence continues at coordinate 13,861,305 of NC_045546.1, read as the reverse complement.
ATCCAAAACACCATTTTATCTTTGAATCCAAAGCAATGTGCATCCTTCTTCATAATTATATTTAATTATTAAATAGTGATAGCACTTAGACTTATATGCCACTTTACAGTGCTTTACAGCCCTCTCTAAGCGGTTTATAGAGTCAGCCTATTGCCCCCAACAATCTGGGTCCTCATTTTACCCACCTCGGAAGGATGGAAGGCTGAGTCAACCTTGAGCCTGGTGAGATTTGCACTGCCAAATTGCAAGCATATAGAAATAGAATTATTAAATAGTGGGAAAATACATATGTATTTGTTTTCAGAAGCCACACACAGGTGCTAAGCATATATTCCCATGTGGTCCACAACACATTTTCTGTCTGAAACATTTAGCAGATCAACGTCTTTGGCTTATGGCAACTACATAAATATATATTTTTTCTCATAGAATAAAGGTAAAGGTTCCTCATGCACATATGTGCTAATCGTTCCTGACTCTACGGGGCGGTGTGCATCTCTATTTCAAAGCCGAAGAGCCAGCGCTGTCCAAAGAGGACTCCATGGTCATGTGGCCTGCATGACTAAACACCGAAGGCGCATGGAACGCTGTTACCTTCCCACCAAAGGTGGTCCCTATTTTTTCTACTTGCATTTTTACATGCTTTTGAACTGCTAAGTTGCAGAAGCTGGGACAAGTAATGGGAGCTCACTCCATTATGTGGCGCTAGGGATTTGAATCGCTAAACTGCCAACCTTTCTGATCGACAAGCTCAGGATTTTAGCCACTGAGCCTCTGGGTTTCATAGTACAGAAACTTAAATATTGGAAAACTTGAAGGGTCTATTATTTTGGCTAGTGTTTTTTTTTTTTTACCCTGAAATGCTTCAAACTACCACAACAGATGTTGCTTCGGTGCAGATGGTAATGCAGAATGGATCCCTCTGCTAATCTCTGTTGTTCTCTGCGAGAAAAGTTCATTAAAAAGAAATCTCCAAACATAAAAAGAAATGGCATCATATTATATTAGTGCTGGGCCATGCTTGAGCAAACTGAAAATAGGAATATTGCATCAATAGCTGCATATGGTAAGGAAATATACAAGTGAAAATAGACTTTTGGGGACTTCAAAGTCAAAGTTTATGCCATTTTCTTGCTAGAAAGGGAGAAGCAGACATGTATAGAAATTATGAACCTCGTGGATTTTTTAAAAGGTTACATCAGGGGTGGGCTGCTACGGGTTTTCCTGGGTTCGGGGGAACCTGCAGCTAATGTTATGGCTGGTTTGGAGACCATCCAAATCTCACCTCTGGCTGGCCACACCCATCCCACCCTGTCACTCCCACCCCACCCCACCACTCCAATACCACCCCTCTCCTTCCAGGAGTCTCTACATGACCCATTTTGGATGTGTGTAAGTGCAGGGTCCACCCAGAGGCTTGGGGAGGGGGGAAAACAGGCCTCCCAGAAATTCTGGAAGGGCGGAGCTTGGAGGAGGCAGTTTTCGCCCTCCCAGAGGCTCAAAGAAAGCTTCCAAAGCCTGGGGGAGGTGAAGACGTCCTCCCCTCCACTGTGGCGCAGGAGGCTGACTAGACCACACCCACCATGACCACACCCAGCCAGCAACTGGGCAGAGAACCCGTTGTTGAAATTTTTGAAGCCCGCCCCCACGTGAAATGTGTGCAAAATCTGTCTGAGAACAGCTGTAGGATTTTGAAATGGGATGTTGTACTTTCAGTGTAAAAATTGAGAGATTGGGTGCTGAGAAATGAGAAGAAACATAAAAGCACACGAGAACCTAATCACTGCCATGTGGAGTATACCCTTGAATTAGACTTCTCATTTCAGAATAGGATAGGCTGGTTTGCCCTCACTTTTATTGGCCCTTTGATAGCTCCACCTCACTAGGCCACCAATCAGGATGAAATATTATCTTGACAGACAAGCTGCGGTTTATTCTACCTAGCACCCGCGCTATTCCACACTAGCACCTGAGAAAAATGGCAAAGTTGGATTGAGCCCTTGTACAGCTCATTTCAAATTCTGTGTTCCACTCATATACAGTATTAGCTGAATCTCTATTTATTTCAACATTTTCCAGCTTTTTCATGCTTTCTATTATCTCTTAGCCATGTGCTTAAAACAGCAGTTTAAGAGTGTTGCCTTACCTGACAGGTAGGTAGCGAGTGACAGAAGCACGAGGAATTTCCATGATGATGGCATGGCGTGGCTTCAGAGATCCTCAGCCGCCGTGTGGGTAGTGGTTAACAGCCGTAGGGTTCCTTCATTAAAAACCCAACCTGTTGAAATAATGCACAAATGATAAATCCTCTCTCTCTTTCTCTTTCTCTCTCCCTCCAAGTTCCTCTCTGCTCAGTCTCTTTCTCTCTAATTCTCACTTGCACTGCTGCTCTTTACCTCATCTTAGAAGCAACATGAAGATGGAGTTATTCTGAGTTTCTTCCTCATTCTCCCTTCTGTCATTGGACCCTGTAATTTCCTGTCCAAGTCCCTTCTTAAGAGCTCATTCCTTTCTAGCCCTCTTAATGATTCATATTTTCCCAGAGGATAGCTGCAAATCTATATACATTTACCACACATTTGCATCAACCTACATCCCCACCCCTTTGATGAGGCTTAGTAAATTGGCTAAGATAAATTGGAAGAGCTAGCAATCCTATGAACTGAAGCAGTGCAGACATTCAGCTGATTATAGAAAGAAAACAGTATGCCTTCTGCAGAGGTACATCAAAAGCCTTGGTGGCGCAGTGGTTAGAAAAAAATTTTTGGAACCTACTCTGTGGGTGTGACCTCCTTTGTGGGAGTGGCTTGCCGGCCATGTGATCTGGTGGGAGTGGCTTGCAGGCCTCTCTCTCTCTCTCTCTCTCTCTCTCTCTCTCTCTCTCTCCCCCCTTCCTTTTGTCTCTGTCCATTTTTTCTTTTTTTCTTTCATCTCTCTCTCTCACTCTTTTTCTTCTTTCTTCCTTCCTTCCTTCCTTCCTTCCTTCCTTCCTTCCTTCCTTCCTTCCTTCCTTCCTTCCTTTCTCTTTCTCTCTCTGTGTCAGTCTGTCTGTCTGTGTGTGTGTGTGTGTGTGTGTGTGTGTGGCAGTGGTGGGTTTCAAAATTTTTTGGAACCTCTTCTGTAGGTGTGGCCTGCTTTCCGGGTCCACTGGTGGAACCTCTTCTAACCGGTTCGGTAGATTTGACGAACCGGTTCTACCAAATAGGTGCGAACTGATAGGAACCCACCTCTGTATTGCAGGCTAACTCTGCCCACATTCATGAGTTTGATCCTGGCTGGCTCAAAGTTGATTCAATCTTCTGAGGTACATAAAGTTTATTTATTTTATTTTTACTTACTTATTTTAATTTGTCAACAAGTACAGGGAAACAAGTAGGAAAAAGGCATGAAAAAAATGGCACAAATAAATGGATAAAAATAAGCAAAACATAGGCATAAACACATAAAAAGAGTACATATAAATGGGACAGTAGGACAGGGACGGTAGGCATGCTGGTGCACTTAGGCATGCCCCCTTAGGGACCTCTTAAGAAATGCGTAAGGTCCACGGTAGACAGCTTAAGGTAAAAGGTATGGAGGTTAGAGGAACTAACAACAGGATCAGGTAGGGTGTTCCACACATTTCTATTGCTGAAATTGGTTTTTTTTTCCTGCAATCAAGATTAGAACAGATTACATTTAGTAATGTAATGAGGAGCCAGATTGTTGGGGGCAATACACTGACTCTGTAAATTGCTTAGAGAGGGCTGTAAAGCACTGTGAAGCGAAATTTAAGTCTGAGTGCTATTGTATTGCTACTTGAATGTATGAAAAGTTTTTTTTAATCTCTTATATATAGCTATAGGTATACATCCACATAGTCGTTATTCTTATTTATCTTTATCACTTTTACGTACATTTTTATTTCTCCATATAAAAGGTTAAAATATACATTCTGGGTTGCTTTGCTTACAAAATCTTTGCTTACAAAATAGATACAAAATCTATTTTGTATTATCACCACCCTATTTTTTCTTCTCTTTTCACTCTCCCTCCCTTCTCTACTTCCTTCCTTCCTCCTCTTCTTTCCCTTTCCTTCTTCCCTTGCCTCTCCCCTACTCCTCTCTTCCTTCTCCTACCTTCTCTCCTTCTCTTTCTATCCTTTCCCTCCTTCCTCTCCTTTCCTCTTTCTTCCTTCTCTCCCCTTTCCTCTCTTCTCCTCTCCTCCTCTCTTCCTTTCTTTTTCTGTTATTTTGGTTGACTCTTTTCAACTCTGAACTGGTGTATTTTCGGGATGGCATTATTATTATTATACTTTATAATTGTTATAATTTTATACTTATCCTTTCCTATTCCCTGTTCCCTATTGCTACTTAAATGTAAATGCTGCCCTGTTAAGGATTTGTACAACCCTATTATAAGAACAAAGTATACTTCTCTGTCTGTGTAAACCTATTCTGAATGGTACAAAAATAATTCCAATCTCCTCTGAAATTCAGACAGGTATATTGCCTCTGGTCAAACCCTGCAAATTCACTTTGAGTGTAGCTTAATGTCAAATTCAGTGGGTTCCCCCCACCTCCTCCAAACATGGCTGTCTATCAAACTCTCAGCTGAGGTCCACCCATCATGTAGTCACCGATACTGACAAAAGGACGACAGTATTTCATCCAGGCAGCCTTAACTGGAACTACATACAGAGTATTTATGGGGAATGTCAGCTACTGTGAAGCAGAAATCTGGAATGCAAGTAACTTCACGCACATTCTCCTTGTAGCTCATCTATCTCTTTAGAGAGTTAGCTTTTCTGTGAAATATGCCTGTCAGCTGCCTTTGTTTCTCCAGTTCTGTGATAATCAGTGCTTTAGTCTCTTTCTAGGACTGGTGAGTTATGTCTTACATGAATATGGTGATGACCAAGCTGTTGGGAAAGTGTACGTTCTAAGAATATTTAACTTGGTGTGGTTATTTCCTCCCCCATTTCATTTATTCAGCAAGAGGATAATAGCAAAGTATTACATATTAAGAATCTGGAAGCTACTTATTAGTATTCTGAGGTTATCCTCAAGAAGAAGAAGAAGAAGAGAAATGTTGTTTTCAGACTATATAGAAGCTGAAGGAAGTGTGACAATCGTAGCCAAATGGCTCAGGGACCTAGCAAATATTGTTTTATTTGTCAAACATATAGGAAATAACAGGTATAGGTATAAACATAGACATGGACACAGGAAATGAGTACAAATAAATGGGGACAATAGGACAGGGACGGTAGGCACACTGGTGCACTTATGCACCTCCCCCCTTTACGGACCTCTTAGCAATGGGGTGAGGTCTACGGTAGACAGTTTAAGGTTAAAGCTGTGGGATATCTATATCTATATCTATCTCTATCTCTATCTCTATCTCTATCTCTATCTCTATCTCTATCTCTATCTCTATCTCTATCTCTATCTCTATCTCTATATCTATATCTATATCTATATCTATGTCTATGTCCATGTCCATGTCCATGTCCATGTCCATGTCCATCTCCATCTCCATCTCCATCTCCATCTCCACACACACACACACACACACACACACACACACACACACACACATATATATAGTGTCACAACCCCTGGTAAGCCCCAATTATGGGAGGAAGCTAACTGCTTCCATCATCTGTCAATCGGCTCATCACAAGAGTCCATCATGACAGAAACCCAATATTTTTACTGTTGCCTTTGTTATATTTTTGTTTTTTATTTGTGCTGATAAATAAATAAAGGGAGACTAGTATAGATCTATTTCAAGCTATTTAGCTCTCATCAGCTAGCCATACCCTTACTGGGATTCGATACAGCACAGGTTCGAATCCCAGTAAGGGTATGGCTAGCTGATGAGAGCTAAATAGCTTGAAATAGATCTATACTAGTCTCCCTTTATTTATTTATCAGCACAAATTATATATATATATGTATGTATGTATGTATGTATGTATGAATGTATGTATGTATGTATGTATTTTTTTTTCTTAAAAAGAAAACAAAACAATACATACAAAACAAAAGCAAGAAAAACAACAACTACTTTCCTCCATTTCATCAAGCATATTGTTTGGTTAAAAATTTTTGTGCATCAATTCTTAAGATTAAGAATAACATCACTGGCTTTGCATTAAATATAACTGAATATTTTGCTGTCATTGAACATTATGGGTTCAAATTACCATTAATATTCTTTCATTTGTAACAATCCTTATTTCCTTGAATTCATAATTATCTATCAAATAACAATAAGTCTTTAAAGTATTATAATATCACCTATCTCCAAGGAGAAAAAGTGGAGATTAGAACAAAGAATCCCCATTAATTTATAATATACATTTATATTTTCAATTGACCATAATGTCACCAATCATCCAGAGTTCCAAAAATAGTTTTCCATTATTAATTATTAATCCATATAGTGGTTAAGTATTTCAAATCATATGTATATCAATTGAAGCTGTGGGGCTTTGAGGATGTAACAATGGAGTTCCAGGTGTTGACCACTCTGTTGCTGAAGTTGTATTTTCTGCATCTGAATTGTGATCATGTGACCACAGGGATGCTGCAATGGTCGTAAGTGTGAAGAATGGTCATAAGTCTTTTTCAGGGCCATTGTAACTTCAAATGGTCACTAAATGAACTGTTGTAAGTTGAGGACTACCTGTAAACAATTTACATGTTCTAGATGAGAGAGAAGTAGAAAGCTCTACTTTTTTTTCACTTTTTGTTTTTCTTCCAAATCTGACTCTTGACTAGGCCTCAGCCTCTGCTAGAATTCAATCCTTCCAGTCTGCAGTGGGGCCTGCTTCGGTATTCTGAACTGGGCCCAAACAAAACGAGAGGGCTGGAAGATTAAGCATTATGGTCCCTGCCAACAATTGTGATAAAATGGAAATGCATTCAGGAGAGCAAGTGAATCACCCAAGATCTCATTCATTTTGCAATTTGAGACCGGAGGGTGGCAAGATTCATTGCAAATAAGTGAAATTTGAAGGCAATACAATTTTATTCAAATCAACTCAAGAGTCAATTTGATAACAGTTCCCACTGTAGTTAGAGTGGGAACATATTAAAGGGCCTTCAGCTGTTTCCATTTTGGAAGAAAATTTAGGATGATAGTAGGCTGCATAAAATACAGTACACTACATTTTTGAAATATTCTCCCCGTAAACCTTCTGTAAGATGAGAAAAGAGGATTACAGCACCCTTCCCCTAATTTTGTCCTACAGGACTTTCACTCATCACCACTGTATCTGAGCCCACCCACCTGTACTGCTTGTTATTCTATTTTCTTTCCTTCCACTGTTCTCAGCTTTAGAGTAGAGAGAATTATATTTCATAATGTGTTGTTCTGACCGAGGCTTCCCCAAAAAGGACAAGGCAGAGTCCTGGTTCTGACAAAACCCATTTTATTAAACGAGTATAAATTTCTCTCTTGACATTCAGCAAGGCCTGGCAAACAGTCTTTCAAAGGAATATTTATGACTACAGAACTTATCTATCTTGGAAAGCTGCCATGTAAATATTTTCCAAATGGGGTGCTGTGCAAGGGAAGACTGGGCACAGAGTCTCTGAGATTTATGGACAGATCTTCACACTCCTGAAAGAAATCTAATGACTGACTGAACAAATTGTTTCCTTCCAAAGCTCACTCCCCTTTGGCTCTTCTTATATTTCCTATGGGAGGGACCAATCACCTTCCACCTGTGACTTTACTCACAAATTAACCCTGATCTCTGAGTTGTTCTTTTCTTCTGGCAGCTCTGCGGATGTGCACACTGGGAACAGGCTCTAGCTGTTCCTCTGCCTCACTGCTGTCTATCTCCACAGGCACCTGAACACTGCCAGATTTCCTTGGCCCCCTCTCTGCCTCTGACAGAGAGCCCTCATTTGAGCCTTCCCCAGCCTCCAGGACTGGCCCATGTTCCTCCCCACCATCCTCACTGTCCGACACTGCTCCAGCTCCACTGACAGGCCACAACACAAGTAAGATAATTTGAATCTCCTCATTTGTGCCTTTGTGCTCAATTTGATTTGTTAGATGATCCATTTGTTTCCTTTGTTGTCCAAAAAAAGAACAACAAAATGTTCTTCGTTGTATAAATCTCAAAATCTAAGAGGCTAACACAAAGAAGAGGGGACCAACCTACTCTCCAAAGCACCTGAAAGCAGGACAAGATGCAATGGATGGAAACTAATCAAGGAGAGAAGCAGCCTAGAACTAGAATATGACTTTGAGAATTATTAATACAATATAATTAAGTATCGTGAGAAACTTTACCTCTACAAAACTGCTATTCTTTTTTTTTTAACTGTGAAGACCAATCATGATCAAACAAAGCTACTAACTAATATTCATCTTTTTCCTTCTTAGTTAAAGAAACACTTAATTTGTGTTTCTCAGCTTTATGGGGTGGAAGGAACAGCACGGGTGCTGAAATTTTCCAAATATCTCTTGGGAAATGTCCAACTTCTTAATACCAAAATTATATTTCTCACTTAGAAATCTGCTTGTTCTTTTAAGAGTATAGTTATAAACACCTTCACTTTTCATTGTGCAAACATTTAAAATTATGCATATCACTCTGCCACCTCTCCCATTATTTCTTCTCTTGGCATCTTTCCAGGATTCCAGACTTCTTGCCAATTCTTCAAAGAGGCTCTACCTCACCAGCTGTTCTTGAAACTTCTGTTCTTTTTACATTTCCCCAAGCCTTTCCAGATGTTTTCCAAACAGGATTCATTCATACAATACATACATTGGACGATGCACAAAGAGATTACCCTAAGTAGCTCATTGCCCACATTGTCAAACTATTGCCGTTGACAAGTAAATTGAGCTTGTTTTGCTGGTGTTCTTATATCCTACGGCTGATTTATGTTACAACCCATGTAAAAGGGGGAGAGGGCTTGGATTGTATGCTTGTGTCTGCCATCTTGACTTGTTTGACCCCCCTGTGGAAGTACGGGCTATTTAGCAAAATTGCTAACACCTGTGCTGCCATCTGCCCCTCCTATTTGTGCCTTCTGCCCAGTGTCAGCATGGCAGAGTTGGCAATAAACCTTGAAATGGGTGTTGGAGCAGCCAGGAGGAGAATGGAGCATATTCGTCTTTTGGAAATCCTACAACCATCAGCAAGGAGACTGGAGTAGCTGAATAAAAGAGGGATTTTTTTTTTCTTTCAGAAAGGGGTGAATGGAAAAGAGGAAAAAATGCACAGCAAAAAAAAAAGGAAGAAGATGAAGTTCTTGTTTACTACTATTTTTATGTAGTAAATACTGTAGTAAAGAATAGAATAGAGTAACAGAGTTGGAAGGATATTGGAGGTCTTCTAGTCAAAAACCCTGCTTAGGCAGGAAACCCTATACCAGTGATGGCTCATCTTTTTCTAAAGGTGTGCCAAAATTGTTGATGAGTGTGCTATCACACACGCAAGCCTGCTCACTCACCTGTGTTTGTGCGCATGACCCCCCGTGCATGCAATTTCCCCAAAATGGGGGGCTTCTCCCTCCCCAGGCTCAGGAGGCTTTCCTGAAGCCTGGGGAGGAGGGCTGGGGGAGGCCGTCTTTGCCCTTCCCAGGCTTCAGGAAAGCCTCCGGAGCCTTGAGAGGGCGAAAAATGGCCCAATGACTCAACCAGAAGTTTGGGAATGGACTTCCTGTTGGCCCATTGGGCTTGTTTTTTGCCCTCCCAAGGCTCCAGGGGCTTTCCTGAAGCCTGGGGAGGGTGAAAATGGCCTCCCTTAGCCCTCCAGAAGGCTGAAAACCAGCTGGCCAACACACACATGTGAGCTAGAGCTGAGGGCTGACATGTCGACAAATATGGCTTCATGTGCCACCTGTGGCACTCATGCCATGGGTTCACCATCACAGCCTGATACCATTTCAGACAAATGATCATCCAATCCAAGGGATTATTTAATTTTCTTATATGTGGCATCTTAATTCTATACTACTCTACATTGTAGCAGCAAAGCAACGATCAATCCAAAGTTTGAGATTTTTTCCCCCCAAGAAAAATGAAACATCAACAAGGTGTAACTTTTAAATCTGTTTGCAGATTATGTGTTTCTGACTCTCTCAAATGCTTCCCAGTGGCAATAAAATAAAATAAAACAGAAAGCTTCTGCTTTGAAATGGAAAAAAAAGAATGAATAAAAGAATTGTATATAGACTTCAGAAACAAGGAAGCTGTTTGTCAATTTGTCCAATTGTCAATATATTAACAAGTAGCACAGTTAGGGTACCTGATTCCATTTATTATGGAATACTCTTCTAAACAATTGATTCATGTTGAAACTATGTCAGAGCCAAATAAGTTATACATCAATGATTTTTTTCATCCAAAACACTTTTTCCAATAAAACAGATTGATTATGTTTTATTAAAACAAGGTTTTTCATGTTAGCCCCGAGAACAATTCAACATGGGCCAACCAAACTTCAATTCTTTATTTGCTCACAACTTATAGACAGAATCTTGCCAGAGTAAACTTATACTACACTAACCTAACAGATATAGCCGGTGAGATTCTAGGGAATGTCTATCCTATATATCTTCTTCTTCCTATGATTCAGACTGTGTGGTCTCTTGCTTAGCTTTACCCTTGAATGTGTTCGCTCCTTACTGGGAACCTGCTGTATTATTGAAGTCTATCACATCCTTCAAATTTGGAAGAATAAATACACATTTTTAATAAGGGGCATTTTTCCTTAAAATCCTTTGATAGGATATTTTTATTAGGATAATGATTTGGCTAAAATGAAATCTTTGAGGCGATAATATATAATCCTTAGGGCCAAAAGATTTTCATAGCAATGGTGAACCTTCTAATAAAGATCAAAAAAATGAAGAGTAGATAAACTACTCTGGATTTTTTTTTTGCTATCAGTTTAAATATCTTCTGGCCAATAGAAATTTTAGTTTCAGCAACAAGGCTTTATAGAATTTAATACTCTATTATTTAGGATAACCAAAATGAACAATTTAAAAAAATTGTAGGTTATTACTGCCATTAGAAACAGGAGATCCATCGTATTGATTTAAGGAAGCCTGGAATACTGATTTTGGTAATTTCATACAGGAGACAAATTGGCCGTAATTATGGAAAACAGGTGGATTCACTTCAGCTTCAGCGCAAGAAATTCAATGAAGATTAGACATTGTTGATATTAGACTTCTATTACGCTAGCACTCGTATATCTAAAATTTTCTTCCAAATGCTGGAGACGTTATTCAAGAAAAAGATAATTCTTTCATGTGTGCTGGTCATGTGCTAGAAAAATATTTTGGAGAGATAAGTATCATCACCAATCAAAGAATTGAGTGTGCTCTAAATATTATTGCATTCATTTACAGGACCAAACCGAAAGCTTAAAGGTAAAGAATTGATAATCTATTTTATAGCAGCCAAAAACAATAATTGTGCAACACTGGAAAACTTCAGATAATATAACACTTGAGTTGTGGATTAGTAAAGCCTCTTCAATTGCCACATTAGAAAACAAATCATAAAGTTATATTTTAGAAGCAAGAACCACAATTTTATTAAACATGGTTGGATTTTATAATTTACCTTAATAGAAATGGATTATAATTTGTTCTATTTATACAATAAATTTTCATGTGTATAGTACTTGACTTTTTATTTACATCAGAGTAGTTATTTGGGGGTGGGGGCTTCCTTCCTTCTTTCCTTCCTTCCTTCCTTCCTTCCTTCCTTCCCCCCCCCCCTCTCTCTCTCTCTCTTTCTCTCTTTCCTGTCAGTGGAGCAATCTGATATTGTAAAAAGAAATATAAATAAACTACTTTAAAATAAGTGACACCCTCTCCTTTTACACACCCCAGAAATGTGAATTCACATTTCAGGGAATTGAAAGAGGAACTCCGAATGAACAAAGAGTGAACTGAAGAACAGGAATACTAATAATGATAGGAAGCAAGTGAGACGATTAACCGGAAAGTTGTAATGAGAGAAGGAAGAACTATCCAAAGGCTTATGATCAAGTAATATGTTTACAATGATGAAAATAAAATTTTAAAAAATCTAGTGAGGAAGATCAAATGAAATAGGAGACACAACAAATATCAATAGCTAAAGACAAAAAAAGAAAAAAAGAAAAGAGGCTCAAAGTAAGATCTGGATGAAAGAGAGAAGAAAAATATTACACTGCTTACACTAGTTACACTATTAATACACAAAAAATTGAGCAAGCTAAAGAAATTTGGAGAATCGGGACCTTTAGCTGAATGAATAAAAACAAATGTGCAGAAGGGTATTCTACAAACCTCAATTACAAAAAAATATATCTTAGAATTCTAAACAGTCCACAGATAATGCTACTTTTTTTCTGTTTCATTTGGATAGACTGAAAAGTGTGTAAGCCTTAGGAGGTTATGAATAGATGTTAGAAAACATGACACTCAACAGTAAAATATTCTCATCAACAAATAATGCGGAAAATGCTTTTCTCTCTCTACTCCACACAGCTTTTTGTCTGCACATTCTCACAGAGGCCGCACCATGAATTATATTTCCATCCATGCCAAAAATATTAATTTACAATATATTTCCAATTTATCACTTAGACTAATTTGGGAGCTACACTTATCATTGACAGATGTGAAGTATTAAAAGTAGGAATGAAGTTTTAAATATCACACCCAAAGTATTGTCCCAAGGGTGCTTTTTCATTTGGCAACTGGACTTCCTTATTTTTCTTTGAAGATGCTTAGCTTAGAGCTGAAGAAGCTTCTTGGACGAGAGGCGAAAGGTCTTCAAAGAAAAACAAGAAACTCCAGTTGCCTCTTGAAAAAGCAACTTTGAGACAACTATGACCTGGATGACTGAGAATCTCCATAGGCATCCAAAGCATTGTTTTTAAGATCACATTTGTTTGGGACAAGTTCATTGGCCTGCTCAGTAAGAGAAGAAGGAGAAAGGAAAACAGAAGATTATAGATTTCACATCTTAATGGGATGTGAATAAACTCTAAAACCTGGATTGAAACAAGAGAGCATTTCTTTTACACCCTTTTGACCCCATTTTCTTTGCTATCACTTATTACATGCTAGCAGCTGAACCTTTTCAGAATCATTTCTTTTTGATAAGGTAAAGATAATTGCCAGCCTTAAAAGTGTATAAGCATCAGCAACTTAGATGCAGGCAAATATTTGGAGACAAGAGTTTCTCATCTGGAAATATTACTCTCTTTTTTCATCCCATTGGTGTTTTCTTTTTTTAAAAAAGGCAAATCTCTTCTCTTAACCAATTGATTTGCTTTTCCAAGTCACTAACCCCAAACCTTTCCTTTCCAATTATCAAATCAAACCTTTATTGCAGTCAAAGACCAGCATAAAAAGGATAGGCTACAAGGAATTAAAAAGCATAAAAAACCCTAATGGAACAGAAAGTGTAAATATATAAAAACAAAAATCTAAAAATGAACCTTTAAAAAGGGAGGGTAGGAGCAGTAGATGGACATAGTGGGGCATGACAAACTAAATCTATCACAATACAGAGCACTCTTTAATGATGATCTAAGTGCTCATTAACAGTAGTTTGTGGCACAGGTCAACTTCTGATAGATTTTAAGTGTTGCTTCACGGTCCTGGCAACATTACGTGCTTCCCAACTATGTCCTCTGAAAACCCATGGGAAGAATGTTTCTACGACATTTTTACATCCTACGTATTTTACTGAAAATTTTAAACCCAAGAATAAAGCTAATCTGAACTAAAGGATAATGTAAAGAATGGAGAAAAGGAGGAAAACGAAAGAAAAAATTGAAAGTAGAAAGAGAGGAGAAGAAGATGGAGAAGGAGAAGTAGAAGAGGAGGAGGAGGAAGGGGAGGAGGAGGAAGGAAAAAGATACAAAGAAGTGGCTTCACATCTTCTTTACAGCAGTTATAAATTTAAATAGACAAATTACAATCCATACTTTCAGTGCTATTTCCTTACTTAAACAGAGAAAGAGAGGGGGGGAAATCGTAAGGAATAGTTTTCGGCTTACTACTGGCTTGTTTCTAGTTGACCACTCCCTGGCAGCTAATAGTGGGGCTCTGGTTGACCGCTCCTCTGATAGCAATGAAGGTACCCAAAATTTGCCAAATTTCAATCCCACATGATTTGTAGGTCCTGGATTTGGGACCCATTCTGTAAGTTAGTTTATTTGAGATAACCTTGGTTCACAAATTGTTGCCTTATGATGCCTTACTTCACCCAACTAAAGGTCACAGACACCAAAGTTTTAATAGTATATAGAATAAATTAATTTCTCTCCAAAGTTACGATGTGACTCTCTTCTATTTATAATTTATCCTCTCTAATCATCCAAACAATCAACCATAAATTTATTTTTAATGCAAAAAAATTCATAAGGGTTTCCAGTTACCAATCTATGTAAGATATTATTTTTTCTGTAATCAAACAAGTCAGTTTGCGATGAGTTCTCTCATCTTCACCAACTATTTCTTTGTCACAGGTATTGCCAATTCTTTCCTCTTTATTTGTATTTAATAAACTCATTGTAAGTTTTCACGTATATAAACAAAGTTCAGGATGCTTTCTGCAATTGTTTATCTATCAGTATCAAAAGGAAAAGTCCTGGCTTCAGTTGTATATTAATCTTTAGAATCCTTTGAAACAGTGTATTATGTGAATCCAAAATAAATTTTGCGTCCTATATCAATGTGATTTTTTCTTCTCCAGTTTTGTATCTTGTAAAATCAAAGGTTTGGCAAACATGTGAAACCGACAATATGGAAATAATCTTTGAGTAAAGCTTATGGCTGTGGATATTATATATTGATCCATCTGATCTGGGATTACCAAATGTACCAAAGGGTTACTTCTACAAAACTTCGGTTTTGGTTGCCACAATATAAAAAAAAATGTTGAGACTGTAGAAAGAGTGCAGAGAAGAGCAACAAAGATGATTAGGGGACTGGAGACTAAAACATATGAAGAATGGTTGCAGGAACTGGGTATGTCTAGTTTAATGCAAAGAAGGACTAGGGGAGACAAAATAGCAGTGTTCCAATATCTCAGGGGTTGCCACAAAGAAGAGGGAGTCAAACTATTCTCCAAAGCACCTGAAGGTAGAACAAGAAGCAATGGGTGGAAACTAAGCCAGAAGAGAAGCAACCTAGAACTGAGGAGAAATTTCTTGACACTTAGAACAATTCATCAGTGGAACAACTTGCCTCCTGAAGTTGTGAATGGTCCAATACTGGGAGTTTTTAAGAATATGTTGGATATGCATTTGTCTGAAGTGGTGTAGGGTTTTCTGCCTAAGCAGGGGGTTGGACTAGAAGACCTCCAAGGTCCCTTCCAGCTCTGCTCTGCTCTGCTCTGCTGTTCTGTTCTGTTCTATTCTATTCTATTCTATTCTATTCTATTCTATTCTATTATCTCCAGAGGATTATTAGATACATTAGAGTTTTATTGAGCAAATCACAGACACAAAGACATAGATTTTCTCCTTCCCATATTGTTTTATTATCCAAAAGCAACATTTTAATTATCCTACTCTTTACATTAAATCATAGCATAACCTAGTGTATCTAAGTCTTACTGCCTATCTTCAGATTCTAGGGTTTTCTATTGCCATAAAGTTTATCCATTGTATAAAACGTCTTTTGAGAGCTATACTTACCTATCTTTATGTGCTATGTTACATTTTCCTATCTCGACATTTCTTAGCTTTGTATTTTCTTCGCTTAACTATTTCCTAGCTCCATGATGGCGAACCTATGGCACCCGTGCCAGAGGTGGCACACAGCGCCTTCTCTGTGGGAACATGAACGGTTGTCCCAGTTCAGCTCTGCCATGCATGCGCGCGCCCG
This sequence comes from Thamnophis elegans, assembly GCF_009769535.1. Taxonomy (NCBI): domain Eukaryota; kingdom Metazoa; phylum Chordata; class Lepidosauria; order Squamata; family Natricidae; genus Thamnophis; species Thamnophis elegans. The sequence continues at coordinate 13,845,448 of NC_045546.1, read as the reverse complement.
TCCTGCTGGCCAGCTGGCCAACTGGTCTTCAGGTCTCTGCCGCTCATGCGCAGGGGGTGTGGGGTGTGTGGGAGTGCACATGCATGCAGAGTGGGGAGGGGTGCATGCAGGGGTTGCATGCATATGCATAAGAGGGTGGGGTGCATGCAGGGGCTGCATGTGCATGCGGGTGGGTTGGGTTGCATGTGGTAGTGCACACATGAGTGAAGAGGCAGGGGCATGCATGCATGGGGGCATGGCACATGCATGGGGGCTACACACACATTGTATTTTGGGGGTTCGGGCATGCGCACTTTGGGCACTCAGTCTGGAAAAGGTTAGCCATCATTGTCCTAGGTTCTTGATTTTTATTTTATTTTCCCATGTCTTCAGTTCTTGAAACTAAGCACTGTCCATTTATACTAAAATCCCCCTTTTTATTTCTTCTTTAACACAGGTGGTATGAGAGTTTTTCCTCCCCTCAGCCCTCATTGGATCCTGTTTCATGAAATGCTATACCTGGAGTGTTACGCCTGCTGCTTTTAGACTTCCTTCTGCTGCTTCTTTGTTGATACTGGTTAGAGTCTTCCAGGGGTGGGTTCCTGCCAGTTCTAACCTCTTCTATAGAAGACGTTTCACAAATATACAGTGCCTTTTAGGACCGGTTCCAGCTCCCTCCCCCCTCCCATCCGCCCATCATCAAGATGAAGAGCAAAAGGAGGAATTCTGGGAGTTGAAATCCACAAGTCTTAAAGCTATCAAGTTTGAACACCCCTCAGCCTTCCGAGGTGGGTGAAATGAGGACCCATACTGTGGGGGCGATATGCTGACTCTGTAAACCGCTTAGAGAGGGCTGAAAGCCCTATGAAGCGGTATATAAGTCTAACTGCTATTGCTATTGCTAAGTCCACAAGTCTTAAAGCTGTCAAGTTTGAACACCTCTGGGGTTTTTTTTCCCTAAAGGGTTAGGGTGCACGGGTCTTGTAACTTGAAAGCTTTAAGACTTGCATGCTTCAAATGCCAGTTTCTGAGCCAACATTTTGGTTGCTAAGCAAGAGCGTTGTTAAGTGAGTTTCACCACATTTTACAAGTTGGCCATGCCCACCCAGTCACATGACTGCCAAGCCACTCCCACCCGGTCACATGGCCGGCAAGCCTCTCCCACAATGCAGGCCACACCTACAGAAGAGGTTCTAAAAAAATTTGAAACCCACCACCGGACTCTTCCTTATCTTATAATTGCAGATTATGAACCACATTTTGGATGAAATGTATGATAGTCACCCATTTGCTCATTTTCTTGAAAAGGCTCTTTTGACAGTTAATGTAAACCACACAAAATTGCTATGTCAATGGCAAATACTGAACCAAGTTAGCAGCCTACATTTTAGAATAATGTGTTGTGTGAACTCAATCTATGTAGGTTATTTCTGGTCCATTGCATCTTGCACATAAATAAAATTTGGTAAATTAACTAAATCATAATTAACCTATATACTGACTAAATATCAGTGATGGTGAACCTATGGCATGCATGCCAGAAGTGGCACGCAGCACCCTCTCTGATGGCATGTGAGCCATCGCCCCAGATTACTTCTGCCATGCATGCACATGTGTATGCACCTCATGCTGACCAGCTGGTCTTCGGGTCTCTGCCACCCATGTATGGGGGAAGAGGGCATGCAGGGGGCAGGCATGCATGTATGGAGGGAAGGCACATGCGGGGGGGTTGCACACGCATGCACAGGGGGTGCAGGTATTGCATTTTGGGGGTTTGGGCACTCCGACCAGAAAAGGTTGGCTATTACTGCTATATATTAAGGGAAGCTGGATTGGAAGACTATGAGTGTTGTTTTAAAATTGGATGAAATAGCTTCAATTATCCATGCTATGCTGATGACACTATTTTAATAACTGAAAATGCAAAGTATCTATAAGCTCAAGTAATAAATGTTAAGGAGCACAGAGAAAGAATGGGTCTAACATTAAATATAAAGAAGACCAAATTAATAACAGTAGCTACAACAACCAGCCTTAGAATTGATAATGAAGATGAGCAAGGAAATGAAATTAACTTTGAGCTATAATTTGGAAGAGAATTTCTACACGATGAATGCTGTTTAATACCTGATAAATTGTCAAAGGTGTATAATGGTGTGTCAAACATACGTTGGAAATGTAATTATTCTAAAGGTACCTTTTATCCCCTTTGGTGGAGATTTAAGATTAGGAGTTATTGGGATCAAATATGTATTTTAATTCAGAGAATTCTTAAAACAAATGTACATTTACAAGTATGTACTGTATATACTGTGTATATATATATATATATATATATATATATATATATATATATATATATATATATATATATATATATATATATATATATATACATATACATATACATATACATATACATATACATATACATATATATATATATATACTTAAAGTCACAACCCCTGGTATGCCCAAGTATGGGAGGAAGGTCACACTTCCACTCTCTGTCATTAGGCTCGTCACAAGAGACCATCCAGACAGAAACCCAATATTTTTTACTGTTGCCTTTTTTGTTACATTAAGTATATACCTCCCACCCTGGCTGGCTGATAAAGGAGTTGTTCTCTGTAGCTCAAATGGTTAACTCCCTGCCTGGGAGGCAAATATATATATATATATATATATATATATATATATATATATATATATATATATATATATATATATATATATATATATATATATATATATATATATATATATATATATATATATATATATATATGTTTTCTGAGGTTTTCGCGGGTGTTAGTATGTAGGTCTCTAGTTGTTCGGGTTTTCTCCCGTGTAGAATTGGAGATGTCTTGGCGACGTTTCGACGAAGTCTCATTCGTCATCTTCAGGCGGCTTCAGACTACTTCAGGTTTGGTTGAAAACCAAATATATACACACACACACACACACACACACACAGAAAGAAAATTAGGATTTTCTTTCTGTATATATGATAACTGCAGCAAGACCTTTGTATGCATAGACCTGGAAAATCACAGATTCCCACAATGGAAGAAGGGATAGTGAAGATAATGGAGTGGCTGAAATGGCAAAGTTAGCTACCTACTATTAATTTAACTATTAAACTTCAAATTAATTTTAAAGAAAAGACTTTGTCTTTGTTTCTATGTGAAAACCGCTTTTGGACTCCTTGCTAGAAACTGAAAAAAATACTCTATTAATTTGGGAATTTGACAATTAAAAATGTTTTTGATTATAGTAACATTGGCTATTACTGAATTTTAAATTAGAAGACTGATGTATTTGGTCTTTTTAACAATATTGAAGAAAGTTGGAAGCTATTGTTTTCCTTTTTCTTTATTCCTTCGCATTTCCCTATCTTTTCCCTTTTTAATATTTTTATTTGGTTTTTTATATTTCAATTTTTATATAATTTTAATAAAGCATATTTTAAAAAAAGGATCCACAGGAAAATGTTGAAGTGATGGTAGATTCTCTTGTTGTTTTTCTCTTCCTCTCTTTTCTATATGTCTATGGAGATTCTCGGTCATCCAGATCATGTCTGTTCCAAAAGGTGATTTTTCAAGAGGCAACTGGATTTTCTGGTTTGTTTTATATTGTATTGTACAGGACTACCTGTATTGTTGTATCCCCAATCAAACATTTCATGTATTGTATTGTAAGTCGACCTGTATTGTGTTTCTGGGAGACATTTCGCTTCTCATCCAAGAAGTTTCTCCATTCTCTGTTCTATAATTTCTCATAGTACTATTCTGACCTAGGCTTCCTCAGAAAGTATAAATCACAATCTTAGTCCCCAAAACTCTCTTTTATTAAATGGCTGTGAATTATAGTCATTCATAGCCCATAATGGTTCAGAAACAGTATGTGAAGAGTCCGACAGATGTCTACTCGAATTGCCAAAGTCTTTCAGGGTAATGTTGATAAGCACCCACCTTTATCTCCCTTGGAACCCTGCCAGAGACCTAATTGCCAATTAATTTTGCAGGGACAAATGCAGCACAGAATCAAACAGGACTTCTCAGAGCTTGAACCAATTAGATGAACTAATTGCTTCTTGCAAAGGCTCACATCCGTTTGCTCCTCTTTTATGTCTTATGGGACGGGCCAATCATCTCCAAGCCTTACTCCTGAGTTGTCCTTTAACTATTCTTGCCTTCTGGCAGCTCTGCACATGCACACACTGGGCACAGGCTCACACTGTTCTTCTGCCTCACTGATGTCAGACTCCGGAGGCTCCGGAGGAAGCCTGCAACTACCAGATGGCCCTGGCCCCCTCTCCGCCTCTGACACAGAGCCCTCATATGAGCCTTCCCAAGACTCCAAAACTTGCCCATGTTCTTCTCCAACCTCCTCACAGTCCATCTCTGCTGCTAACTCCACAGGGCGCCAGCAGACCACAAGTACAAAATATGCGATCCGATACAAGTCAAATGGCATCATGTACATCAAAATACCAATCACCACCACCTCCCTCCCTACACATCCTTTATTTGCCATACTTATTTTTCTTGAGTATAGAAGGGAAATTGGTAAGACAAATTCTGAGTATACCGGGATCCCTTATTTTATAGTATCAGCTATAATCAGAACAGAAAAGAATATGCCGAATCTCAAGGGCAGCGAGGCATCCTTCTTTTTTTTAAATCTTAAGCTGCATTTCCACACTACACAATCCTATTCATGGTCACTCAGCCATGTTAAATTCAATAAATATTACTCTTGAGTAGGGGTTTTATCCAATTGGAACTCCAGAGTTCAGAGTTTGCGGGAAAGTTCTCCTGCATTTAGCCATGACAGCAAGGCATTTCCATTACAAGATTTATGACTGTTGCTCAACAGGGAAGCCAACTTCTATTATGAACAAAAATATATAAAATGTTTTCTGTTTCCTTCCCACTGTGGTTCTATGAAAGACATTGCCAAAAATGGTATGCTCGCAATTAAGTTTTCTGTATGAAATGGGTTAATGGGCGAGCCTCCTATCGAGCTTTTCAAATTAGAGCATGGATATAGCTGAGGACTCAGGTTTTAGTTTATTTATTTTTCTCAAATCTTCTCCATTCATTCTACGAATACATTTCCAAATGGGGGCATCAAACGTTGATACCACGGTGCTTTTGTTTTAGTCTCCAGCATATACTACTTCTTCACTTATTAGTTTTTAGTATACAAGATTGAGCATTTCAGGAGGCATTAAAATGTGATTTATTGAGAGCCCAAATATGGATGGGCATACTGGGGCTTGCAGACTCTTCCAAATAGGGACTATAGAACACGTGGGAAATTTAGAAACAGCCGGAAGCTGTTCTAGATAAATTGTAGGAGCCCACCCACCCCAAAAAATGTGACAGCTTTTGAAAAAGATGGTATAACAGAGTATAACAGAATCACAGAGTTGGAAGAGACGCGGAGATCTTCTAGTCCAACCTCCTGCTCAGGTAGGAAACCCTATATCCGTGATGGCGAACTTATGGAATATGTGCCCACACAAAGTGGCACAAATATGTGGCACACAAAGCCAGGGGTGGGTTTCTGCCAGTACTTCCCCCTCCCAAATGTATTGGAATAGAATAGAATAGAATAGAATAGAATACAACTCTTTATTGGCCAAGTGTGATTGCATACACAAGGAAATTGTCTTTGGTACATATCAGGGGTGGGTTCCTGCCAGTTCTAACCTCTTCTATAGAAGAGGTTCCACAAATCTACAGTGCCGTTTAGAACCGGTTCCAGCTCCCTTCCCCTGCCCGTCTGCATATCATCAAGATGAAGAGCGAGAGGAGGAATTCTGGGAGTTGAAGTCCACAAGTCTTAAAGCTGCCAAGTTTGAACACCCCTGGGGTTTTTTTTCTAAAGGGTTAGGGGTGCAAGGGTCTTGTAACTTGACAGCTTTAAGACTTGCACACTTCAATGCCAGAGTTCCTGAGCCAACATTTTGGTTGCTAAGCAAGAGCGTTGTTAAGTGATTTTCACCACATTTTACAAGTTGGCCACACCCACCTGGTCACTCGGCCAGCAAGCCACTCTCACCCGGTCACATGACTGCCAAGCCACTCCCACTCAGTCATATGGCTGGCAAGACACTTCCACCCAGTCACATGGCCAGCAAGCCACTCCCACAAAGCAGGCCTCACCCACAGAAGAGATTCTAAAATTTTTTGAAACCCACCACTGCACAAAGCCATGTTACCTGGCATGCATGGCCTTGTCTGTTTGCCTTCTGAGTTCTGGCATGCATGTGTGTGTAACGATCAGCTGTCCTTCGTGCATGCAGCAGTGCTGAAAACCGGTGTGGGCATGCGTGCTGGCCCGCTGATTTTCAGGTGTGCATGTGTGCCAGAACCTGGACGTTTGGCTTTTCCAAAGTGTGACCCTTCGCATGTGTGGCAATGCCAAAAACCGGTCTGTGCATGCTCACCGGCAACTGATTTGTTGCGTGAACATGCGGGTTAGAACCCGGAAGTTCGGCTTTTCTGGAGCGTGGCCCTGATAAGCGTGTTACGCTTCCACACAACCTTTTTGGCACTCGATGTCAAAAAGGTTCGCCATGACTGCTCTATACCATTTCAGACAAATGGTTGTCCAATCTCTGCTTAAAAGTAACTAGCGATGGAGCACCCACAGCTTCTGGAAGGAAGCTGTTCCACTGATTAATACTTCTGTCTGGAAAATTTGAAGGACTTGCGTACACCTAGTGTATATTTGCATACTATTTCTTCATGTGATATGTATGCATAGATTCCCACACAGTTCTGAATGAATAGCACAATTATTAAGGTGCAATTAATTATCTGACCATTTTCTATGAAGCTAAAACAGTGTATGAAGGTTGGTTTAGGCCTATTTGTCTGTGTATGTCGTTGAGCCAATGTTGACTCCCGGAGAATGCCTGGACAAGTCCCGGCAGTATTGTCTGCAAGGTGTTTTGTTATGGTTGTTATTGCCTCCATCTGAGGTCTGAGAGATAGTGACTGGCCTGGAGTCACCCTTTGTATCTAGTTTTGTGTCTAAGGCAGAACTATGAACTCATGATGTTGAGGGAAGTCACCCCTCTTAGAAAAATGAAATATTTTGAGAAATATTAAAAAAGACAGAATATTATATTTCCCTAAAGGAGAAACATGTGCTTGGAAAGAACCCCCCTACCTTTCTTAATAACCCCAGCAGGACTGGGCCAGCCTATCTACAAGACAAAAGACCTCCAGCTCCAGGGTGATGGGATTAAGACATGACTCTCCAGGACATAATAGGATTAACCTATCTACCAGCAGAGCTCATCACATGGCACAATCACATGGGGACATTGCATCTCCCAACAAATTTCAACCAAACCTGGGACTCAGACAACCTATAATATTAGCTATGGCCTGTACAACAGCCAAAAGAATAGATGTTCTTGCTCAGGAACAGGAAGTTCAAGTGCAAGAGAAGGTATATATCACAGAGGTGGGTTCCAACTGGCGTTGGCACCAGTTCGCTTCACACATTTAACAGAACAGAGCAGGGGCTATAGAGCTGGAAAAGACCTTGGAGGTCTTCTAGTCCAACCCTCTGCATAGGCAGGAAACCCTACACCACTTCAGACAAATGGTTCTCCAATCTCGTCTTAAAAACTTCCAGTGTTGGAGCATTCACATCTTCTGGAGGCAAATTATTCCACTGATTAATTGTTCTAAGGAAATTTCTTCTTAGTTCTAGGTTGCTTCTCTCTTTGATTAGTTTCCATACATTGCTTTGTATTCTGCCCTCAGGTGCTTTGGAAAATAGCTTGATTCCTTCTTCTTTGTGACAGCCCCTGAGATATTAGAACACTACTCTCATGTCTCCCCTAGTCCTTCTTTTCATTAAACTAGACATATCCAGTTCTTGCAGGGTCTGGACCAAGCCAACACTTGGAGATGTATACTTTAGGAGATGTATAAAAACAACCAGAAAAAGATACTCATGGTCTAAACAGGAGTTGAGTTGAGTTTATTAGTCTTGTATGCCGCCCACTCCTGGAGGACTCCGGGCAGCTTACAATAAAAAGGGGAAAGGGAATAAATAAGACAAACAAAATTTAAAATACAACAACATTCATAGTTACCGTGGGGCTGGATACTTCAACAGCCCCCGGCCTGTCGGAACAGCCAGGACTTAGTGGCTTTACGGAAGGCTGGAAGGGTCATAAGGGTCCAGATCTCCATGGGGAGCTTGTTCCAGAGGGCCGGAGCTGCAACAGAGAAGGCTCTCCCCCGGGGGGTCGCCAGCCGACATTGGTTGGCAGATGGGATCTGGAGAAGGCCTAGTCTGTGCGATCGAATCGGTCTTTGGGAGGTAATTGGCAGGAGGCGGTCTCTCAGGTACCCAGGTCCGATGCCATGAAGGGCTTTATAAGTAACGACTAGAACCTTGAAGCGTGTCCGGAGGAGGCAACTACAATTAGTGGCTCCTAGTAGAGAAAGGTTACAACTTGGCACACTAAATGAATTTGTGCAAAGGCTCCCCTAGCAATAGTTCCCAATTGTTAATTGACCCAAAGGGGGACCTCCAATTACAGACAAGTTCCATTATAGAAGTACAAGCCCATCAAGATCTAAAATTTGATAATATTGCATCGCTCCCAAAGTTGCTGAGCTGAAAATCCACAATCTTGGTCCTATCAATCATCTCAAGAATCAAAACCCTTATAGTCAATCAAACAAGTAGACCGATTGGTGTGTGTTGTGCCTTTATCACTCAGGGGTATTGTATGTATGTGATTCAATTTGTTGATACTAAAAACACTCAGAAAAGAGCAAGTTTGTGTAGGTGGAATAGAAATCCCAAGGAGAAGCTCGGGAGGATTGCACATCTGGTTTGGGAGCCCCTTTGTTTACCCTGTTAACATATTATTTAGTGATCCAAGGAATATGCCAGATTCAATACAGTGAAAGGAATGACACATTCCATCTGTAGGGAAGCTAAAGACCAACAAACAGGCTGTCATTTCCAACTTCTAGTTTAGAATAAGATTGTTCACCTGACATCCTACAGGGCACGTCTTAAGATGTCAAACACACACAACCCAATTGGGAATATCTTGCAATGTTTTTCTTAAATATGAAGGAAATTTCTGCCAACTTGCCTACCGATACAAACTCTTTCCTACCTTCCTCTGAGTCTCACCATCCCTTCTCCATCCAATTTAATAATTTAGGTGCTGCTGTAGAAGTAGTGGAGTCCTTTTATTTCCCTCTCACTGCTTGGATATCCAGACATGAATAGAATTCTTGATAGAATAGATAGAATTCTTTATTGGGCAAGTGTGATTGGACACACAAGGAATTTGTCTTTGGTGCATGAGCTCTCTGTGTACATAAAAAAATGCATTCATCAAGGATCATAAGATACAACACTTAGTGATAGTCATAGGGTACTAAACAAGCAAATCATACTAGGAAACTAAATAAAACAATATAAATCATAAAGATACAAGCAACAAGATTATAGTCATAAGTAGGAGGAGACAGGTAATAGGAAGAATGAGAAGAATAATAGTAAGTTTTCTTACTATTACTAATAGTCTTAGTAAGTCTGAGCTTTCTGAGTGGCGCAGAAAGAACATTCATTGTTGTGCATTTGTATGACATTTTTAATGTTAGGTGTCAATTTTAAATCTCGAGATAGGATAGAACCTAGAAACTTGAATGTTGAATATTTTAGAGAAACAACATTTTCCCAAAATTGTATACATGAATGGCTGTAGCCCAAAGAAATTGTATTTTATAACATCACTAAAAGTGGTGGCGGAAGATGTTGCCCTTGAAATCAGGAGGCTGGGAGTTTTATTCCCATCTTAGCCATGAAAACAAGCTGGGTAAACTTGCTCCAGTCACTCTCAGCCCAACTCAACTTACAGAGTTGTTGTGGGGGAAGGGAGGAAGAGGAAGGAATACAATGTATGCCCACCCTTTGAGTTATGTATGTATGTATGTATGTATGTATGTATGTATGTATGTATGTATGTATGTATTTATAAAGGGCTGTTTATAGATATAGATATAGGTGATATAGATATAGATATAGAGGTAGGGATTTTGTGGAAATTTTGAGTAATTCAGAGAACCAGTAAATACCACCTCTGATTGGCCCTGTTCCCATCTATTCTCTGCCTCCCGAGTCCCAGATGATCGGGAGGGAATGGGGATTTTATAGTAACTTTCCCCCGGAGTGGAGAGGGAATGGAGATTTTACAGTATTTTACAGTAACCCTGCCATGCCCACCAAGCCACGCCCACCAAGCCATGCTATGCCCACCAAGCCACGCCCACAGAACCGGTAGTAAAAAAAATTGAATCCCACCACTGCAGGGATCGATACAGAATCTTAGAAACTACAATGGGATTTTTCCATCCCTCATTTAGTTGGAGTTTCATTAAGGGAAAGACCTTTAAAATGCCTTGAAATCTTCCCCGAAAGTCCCTCCCCAAGAGTTCTTGCTCCTGGACTTAGTTGCCATTTATGAGATAAGTTAGTGCCTGATTGCAATCTCATACTTGTCTATATCTCAGTTTCTTCCATTATTTTCCAGAGAATCTGACAATTCATAATGTGGGGAAACCGAGGAGATGTGAATGAACAGGAGCAATAAAAATAACAATAATGATAAAGATCTGGCATTCTGTCCATGGTCTAGTGTCATAATTAAAGCAGCCAAACAAGAATTGGCTAAGTAGAGAATGAAGGCATTATTACAGGTAGTCCTCGACTCACAATTATTTATTTAGTGACTTTTTGAAGTCATGCTGAAAAAAATTGACTTATGGCAGTTTTTCACACTTATGACCATTGCAGAATCCCCATGGTCATGTAATCAAAATTCAGAGGCTTGGCAATTGCCTCATATTCATCATGGTTGCAATGTGTCCCACAATCTTGTGAGCACTTTTTGCAATCAACTCAAGAACCGCAGTGGTTCACTTAACAACTGTGGTAGGAAATGTCAGAGTGCGCACAGTATGACTACTATTTTGAGACAACCCAGGAGCAAAATACAGTACACAGAGGTTTTGTCTTTCAAACAGTGGTTTATATACAAGACTTATATATACATACATACATCACGTGTTAGGCAAATATCAAGCAAACAATCACTCTTCTACTCTACACAGAGAACTGCAGTGGAGATAGAACATGAGGAGAGGGATCCTCTAGGCCTCCCTTATATATACAGCTTCTTAAAGTGGCAGTAACGCTGCTGACTCATCCTCATGTCATCATCTCGATTTACAGTCTTACAGCAGCTGGTCAGCTATTAAATCGTCATTACCCTGGCACTGTTTGGAAGACAAAACCTCGGTGTACTGTATTTTGCTCTTGGGTTGTCTCAAAATAGTAGTCACACTGTGCACACTTTGACAAGAAAAATCACAAAATGGGGCAAAATTCACTTGACAAATGTTTCGCTTAGCACCAGAACCTCCGGGCTCAATTGTGGTCCTACGTCAAGGACTATCTGCAGTAGTGAGTAATGGTAATGGTGGTAGTGGCAGAGATGGTTGTTTTTGTTGGTGATGGTGGAGGAGGAGGAGGAAGAGAAGGAGAAGGAGAAGAAAAGAGACTCTTTTTCCTAAGCATATTAACATAATGAACCTACATAATGCATTAGGATAGCATGCATCGGCTTGGAACTACACTAAACTTAACTAATTTCCATGACCACTATGGGTCCATAATGTTATTTTTAATAGAAATATCAAAAATGGTGGTGGAGAAAGTGGAATAGATGATGATTAAGATGAAAATAATTAGAAGGAAGGAAAAGATGATGAAAATTATGCTACACACTGCTATAGGGATGTTAAACTGTTCTGACTTTTATGCCATCTTCCTAAATCAGTGAACAGATAGAATGCGGAGTACAAAATGAATGCACAATAGTCTCAAAGTATTACCAATCTATCATATTGGAAATGAGAAAAAGAGATAGAGAAAGAAAAAGGGAAAAGAAAACTAAAGAGTATTTACTTGGTGGGCACATCATCAATAAGACACCATTAGTTTTTAAAACTGATTTGCTTGTTCGAACATGGTTACAGTGGTTGAATTGCTGGCAGTTTTGCCTTTAGCAGTTTTCCACTTGAATTAGAGGGATAAATTTTTTATAAAAATGCCACATTGAAGAATATTAACGATGCAACAAATTGGTGTTCTAAGGATGTTATCTGTTTATTTTTATAAGTGTGTTTAATTGCACATTTTTCTTAAACTTCTAATTACACCCTTGCTCTAAAACTGATGTCTGGTTTGTTTAAAGATGCATTTTCGTACTAAATATGTTACATTATTTTTAGTTATGCCGAAGACAGTTCGCGAAGAAATAATGTCAAAATATGAGGGTGGATTAGAAACCACATTATTAATAGAGGAGGCTGTCTGCATATGAAAAAAGGAAAATAAATAAAGTTCTCCACAAGAAATAAGAGCCCCTTCCATTTCTTTCACAAATCTTATTTTATTAGAGTCTAAATGCCAGTTTCATAAAATATAAATTTAGTAGCATGATCGGAATTGCATTATCCATTTATTCTGCATTTAACATCTGCATATTAAATCATCATTCAAGGTAGGATAAAGTAACCCCAAACTGTAAACGTATTGGTATGATCTTGACTTGATCTTTAGCCTGCGCTGATGGAACAAGTTCTATTCAGTTTTTTAAAGTAATGCTTAGATCCTAAACAAATTTTTAATCAATCACTAATTATGCTACAAATCAGGACTACACAAGCAGAGGTGGTATTCAGCAGGTTCTGAAGACTTCTGGAGAACCAGTAGCAGAAAATTTGAGTAGTTCAGAGAATCGGTGAATACCACCTCTGACTGGCCCCGCCACATCTATTCTCTGCCTCCCGAGTCCCAGCTGATCAGGAAGAAATTGGGATTTTGCAGTAACCTTCCCCTGCCACACCCACCAAGCAATACCACTTCAGACAAATTGTTATCCAATATCTTCTTTAAAATTTCCATTGCTGAAGCATTTATAACCTCTGGAGGCAAGCTGTCCCACTGATTAATTGTTCTAACTGTCAGGAAATTTCTCCTTAGTTCTAAGTTGCTTCTCTCCTTGATCAGTTTCCACCCATTGCTTCTTGTCCTGCCCTCGGGTGCTTTGGAGAATAGCTTGACTCCCTCTTCTTTGTGGCAGCCCCTGGATTCCAAAGCAGTTTACAATAAAACCAAATGCCAAAATTATTTCTAAAGATTATAGTGAAAGCAATGCAATGCAATCCAAGATAAAGTGAAAATCAGTAACGTCAAATCAATTCACCATTACATGCTTGGCAAATGGGATGATTCTTATTTTCTGGGGAATACTGGGGAAGTGAGGACTGGAATGAAACCCTCTTCCCTGGAGAGGTTATTCCATAGCCTTGGAGCCACAAGAATACTCTTTCTGTGGTGACACTTTCTAGATGAATCTCGGGCAGTGGGGACACATTCAAAAGAGTCCAAGCGTGTCATCTAGGTAGCAAAATAGATTTGTAATGGGAGACACAATCCCTTCCAACTGCCAGGCCTGAAGCAGTTTAGGGTTTTAAAGGTCAACGCCATAATCTATAACAGAGAAAAAAGTGAAAGCAAAAATGTCAAGGGACTGTCTGTCTCCATTCTACTTCACTAATTACACATGCTTGGGTAATAAGATATGCTGAAGGGCTCCGGCAATGGACTATTACACCTCCGCTCTGTCTACTATGAACTGTATTTTATGAGAGCTCTTAAAAATGGAATGATTCTGTGAGACATATGTAGAAGGTCTGTGGCATAAATAGATCGTCAACCATTACTTGTTTTCATAAAATTTTCATTAGTCTTCTCAGATACAGAGTATTTTTTTAATAGGATTGTGTTTCCTAAATATTGACATAAACATAAGTTGAATTCTCCCTTATCATTTCCATATTTTGAGAGAAAATAAACTCAGTATTGCTTATTAAGAAGGTGAGGTCCACCCTCACATTCCTGGCTTTTGAGAAGAGCCTAAAAACTTGATTCTGGCTTGGGGCCTACTATTTTTTTCCCTATGTTTTAATTTTACTTTTAAAATTAAACATACAAAAATTCAGTGTCCACATAAATAGTGTGTGGTCTGGGTACAATTAGTTTTAAGAAGTAATAATCATAATAACAATATTCATAACATAATAATATTTTCTTATCCAATTTATTGAACTTTCCTCATTCTCTTATAGATTTAAGTTTCTAACTTCTGTTTCTGCTGGTTAGCCATTGATAAAACAAATCCCATGTTAAACAGTGTTCAGTTTTCATATAAAATGCAAACCTGAAATCTTTCTACTGGGAATAATCAAAGGGAAATATACAAAGAAAATTAAGTACATATTAACACATCTGCTAACTACAGCTAGAATAGCATTTGCCCAATGCTGGAAACAAAATAATACCCCCTCGGATGAATTAGTGATAAAAAAAATTTGGATTGTGCAGAGATGGACAAATTAACACTGAAATTAAAAGATAAAGAAGAGTCGGAATATTATGAAAATTGGAACAATTGGTACAAATGGCTGCAAAACAGGAATAAAATTAATTAAGCCAAAAAACTATATATATTCATAACATAACACATATATATATGTGTGTGTGTGTGTGTGTGTGTGTGTGTGTGTGTGTGTGCACGCACACATACACATACATACATACACACACACACACACACACACATGTTATATTTGTGCTGATAAATAAATAAAGGGAGACTAGTATAGATCTATTTCAAGCTATTTAGCTCTCATCAGCTAGCCATACCCTTACTGGGAATCGAGCCTGTAAAAAAATATTGGGTTCTGTCTGGATGGTCTCTTGTGACGAGCCGAAGGACAGAGAATGGAAGTAGTGATCTTCCTCCCATATTTGGGCATACCGGGGGTTGTAATATATACATACATACATACATACATACATACATACATACATACATACATATATATATATATATATACTTAAAGTCATTCATTTATTTATCAGCATAAATATAACAAATATATATATATATATATGTGTGTGTGTGTGTGTGTGTGTGTAAAGTGTGTAAAGTGTGTAAAGTGTGTAAAGTGTGTAAATATAGAAGCAAAATATTATATACATGTACAAATATTATATACATGTATAAATATTATATACATGTATATACATGTACAGGTAGGATGACACAACAATGTTGATGTAAGGACTGTAAGGTGTTGTAGAAGGGGGAAAAAAATCTGCTATATAAAAAAAGTGTTCAGTTTCTTCCTTCTCCTTAATCTTTAGTGTTAATCTAACCATTTCTATACATTCTATTTTTTAAAAATTATATTTTCCTCTGCAGGGATCTCTTTATTTTGGACTGGAGCCTAGTATATTGAAGTTGACTCATATACCCATCATCTTGTTTCTTTTAAAAAAAAACCTTAACTTTTTCATTATTTTTTTTCTAACTATTTGTTTTTAGCACTTTTTACATTTTTTGTTATGTTGTAGGATTCCTAAAGTTGCTATATCAGTGAGATAAGCGACATAGAAATTTAATAAATTAAGTAAATAAGAAAATGAACATGCATGCACAAGTGCTAAAAATAATGACAAGCTAGAATGTTTCCATGAGGAAAATAAGTTTGTATTAAAGAAATGTGTATGAATATTCGCAAATGTCTTTCTGGAAAATCATTTCTAAATCAAAATGAAGTCTAGGATGAAATTAAAGTTTAAAATGACAACTTGAATGTGGGTGGATTCATCTATCTTTCCATCAAAACAGTTTTAGAATTTCCCAAGAGATAATTAAAAAAATAATTATTATTCTGTTCCATTCTGCTTGCCACACTTCAAGGAGCATTCAGACAAACAGGAAAAGACTTCAGAGAAGTGTAATGGCATAAAGATTGATTTAAGGACTTAAACAGAACATATGGCAGCATTTTTCAAGTCACAAGGAAGAAAAACACAGCCTCGTGATAGACTGTAGGTCAGGGGTATCAAACTCAAGGCCCATGGGACTGCCCTGAAAACAGCAAAGGACTGGACCACAGTGTTCTGCCAGCGAAAGCAGAGCTTGCGGCCCGGTTTGACTGGGAGGACAATTGGGGTCTCCCAGCGAGAGTGATCCACGGGTTCGATAACACCCTGCGCCAAGAGCTTGTCAAGCTCGGCATCAACCTTAGCCCTTAAGGCAAAAGGCACCCTGCGGGCCTTGAGCCGGATAGGGGCAACCTGGGGATCGAGATTGAGGGAGATGGGGGTGCCCTTGTAGCAGCCTAATTGGCCATCGAAGACATCCGCAAATTCTGACAGGACGTCCTCAAGGGAGGAGGGAGCCACCCTATGCACCCCCCCGATTGACAACCCCAGGGCAGGAAACCAATCCAGGCCAAGCAATGTAGGTAGGGACTCTTTAACCACTAGGATGGGCAATTTCCCACGGAAGGTGCCATAGCCTACGGAAATGGGAAAGGACCCCAAGATGGGAATGAGGGTTCCCTGGTAGTCCCGCAGGGTTGTGTCAGCAGGCAGGAGTTGGGCTCGGGAGACCTTGGGGCAGAGTCGGGAGAAGGCAGCCCAGGAAATCAGGGAGCGAGAAGAGCCGGAGTCCACCTCCATCCGGCAGGGCTGACCTTCCAGTTGGACTGAGGCAGCGACTTTCCGGGCTCCGGTGGACGCCTGGCTCACAGTGCCCTCAGCAGTGTCAGGGAGATAGACCGTGTGGCAGTCTTCAGCCCGCCGAGCGGGAAGCGGTGGCTGGCGGCGCGGCTGCGATTGGGCCAGTGCAGTCGGTTGCAAGAAAGAAGGAGCAGGCAGTGAGTCCCGGCACACTTGGGCGATGTGCCCCTTCTTATTGCAGCTGCGGCAGGTCGTGTTCCGGAATGGGCAGGCTGTGCGGGCATGGCGGCTGCCACAGCCAAGGCACCCAGAGGCAGGAGACACAGCTGGTGGTGGTTGAGGGGTGCGCCTAGGCTGCGCCCTAAGCTGCCCCACGACGTCATTGGAAGGGTCTTCAGGGGGCAGCTCCTCCACCAGGCAAGCTTGAGAAGGAGGGCAACCAGGCATCTGGGCAGGCATTGGCGAGGCCAGTTGTAGGCGCTCAATGTCAGCCGTGGACTGTTCAGAGAGCTCAGCTGCTCTGGCAGTCTCCACGGCTTGCAGCAATGTAATGTCCTGGTGCCTGAACATCCGGCTCCGCAGGTTGACATCCCTCACGCCGCACACGAACTGCTCCACCAGGTTCTCCTCCAGATTCTGGAAATCGCACTGGGCTGCTGTTGTGCGGAGCGACTCCAGAAACTGGCTGATAGACTCATTTGGCTTCTGAACGCGGCGGCGGAAGGCAAAACGGCGGGCGATTTTAGATGGTGTAGGGGCGTAGTGGCTCTTGAGCTTAGCCATTAAATTGTCCCACCCCAGTTTGTAAGCGGGCCTTGGGGCGGCCAAGGCTCTGGCCGACGCGAACATCGCGGGGCCGCAACAGCTAAGAAAAAAGCTGCACTTTTCCTCTTCTGGCTGGCCGTGGTTCTTGGAAGCAATGAGGTAGCACTCAAAGTGGTCCATGAACCCTTCCCAGGTTTCCCCAGCCGATCCGAAGGGTGCAAATGGAGGTAGCGCTGATGCCATGGTAGCACGTAGGTTGAAGAAAAATAGCGCGGAGCAGAGAGAGAGAGAGACAGGAAAAAAAATTTCTTCCACCAGCGTTCGCGTGCCGGCGAAGGGATCGCGGCTTTTGCGGCTGGCTAATGTTCTTCCCTCGCTCTTGTCCTAGGCTCAGTGGGAATCGCTGTATCCCATCCTCGTCGCCAGGTTTGAGGTTCGAGGCAGGAACGACACAAGAGCCAGGACTACAACAATAACTGATTTATTGTGAACAACAGAAGCTGACAGCGATTCAAAACAGCAGAGATCGCGCCAAGGTATTTATACTCGTCATGTAACTTATTTACAACCAATCAGGGGCCGGGTACTGTTCAGCAACTGCTGACGCAGTACCTCGGCCAATCAGGGAACGGAATGTGGCTAGCAACAGCTCTGCTGTGCCCCAGCCAATCAGGGCGCAGCATAGCTGTTGCTGGCCCTTTCAGAATAGATTAAGAATATTTAACAGCGGCCCTCTTGAGCTCCGTTTTCTCTGACAGGGGGTTGCAGGAAGCTGTTGTAGCCGCGAGTCCATTTTCACTGGCAGAGTGCTCGGGCCTCCACAGGAGCCCCCGACACGAGAGATGTTGAATTGGCTGGCCACACCCACTCTATCCCCCCCCAAGGTCAAACACAACCCTGATGCAGCGCTCAATGAAATCAAGTTTGACCCCCCTGATGTAGGTCATGAAAAACATGATCTTAAAATATAACAAGCTTCCATTTAAATATAAGAACAAAAGAAAACTACTATTATTACAAAATGTTCCTTTTTCATTCATTTGTGTAGATGAGTGGTGGTAACTAAGAATAGGACAAACAAACAAACAACCCCCAAAATGAATTTTCTTGAAGATTCAGAGGAACTTTGCTTTAAAACTTTGCTTTCCTCTAACATAAAAATAAATATTCTCACTGTGTCCACTGGCAATAATGCAGGCCCTCTCTAGCACCTTACTGAAAAACAGCTGATCACCAATAATTTAACATTTAAATGTTGTGAGGCCAGGTGATCATAAAAAACCCTGGGGCTGGAGTCTATATGCATGTGTGTATGTTGAAATACAAATTTAAGAACCTTAGAAATCTTTGAAGTTAATCAAAATGTATGACTACCTCTCATAGAAAAAGGATTCAAGATAACCTGGAACATTTTAGAATCTTTCCTGGACATATCTAATTTCTGCCTTTGAAGAGCTAGGATAATAGATTTCACGAATATTTAAAAGCTCTGACTTGCCCAGTTTGAATTCCATTCATTTGGTACTTACAGTTACAAAATTTAGGAGTTTTCTTGATTTATTGTTCACCCTTTATCCTCAGATTAGGACGATCAGGTTTACTAAGACAATTACCTCATGATAAAAGTATGTAGTACATATAAAGAAAAAAGGGTTGGACTTAAACTGCCATTTTAAACCTATTTTAATCTAGACTAGTGTAAAGCACTGGGCTTCTTAACTAGAAGGTTGGCAGTTTGAGACCCAAGCATCGCATGATGGGGTGAGCTCGCATTCCTGCTCCAGCTTCTGCCAACCTAGTGGTTTGAAACCATGTAAATGCAAGTAGATAAATAGGTACCACTTGAGTGGGAAGGTAACTATTCTATGGGCCTTCAGCATATAGTCATGCTGGCCACATGACCATGGAAACATCTTTGGACAATGCCATCTCTTCAGTTGTGAATTGGGAGATGAGCATCACACCCGAGGCCAAGGGTGTCAAACTAATGGCCCAAGGGGCCACATGTGTCACACCCATGCCAGATTTGCAAAGGGGGGGAAACGCCATGATATGTCACATGATAGTAATGTTATACCATGAGTTTGACACCCATGCCCTAGAATCAGACACGACAGGCAGGGAAAAGTTTCCCATTTTACCTTTAGTGTAATGTAATATTTGGTTCCCCAACATAAAAACATTTAAAATTTGAGAGTTCAGGAGGAAAAAAAAATACAACCTTCCCCACTACTAGTGAAAAGATACAATAAAATAGAAGTACTGTATTTTTCAGAGTATAAGACACACCTTTTTCCCTCAAAAAAGAGGCTGAAAATCTGGGTGTGTCTTATACACTGAATACAGCATTTTTTTGCCTCCTGAAACACCGCCCCTTTCATCAAAATGGCTGTGCATAGCTTTTAGAAGGCTTTCAGGGAGCTCCTGGGGGCTGGGGAAGGCAGAAATGAGCAAAAAATGGGCTGGTTTTTGCTCAATGTTGCCCCCGAGCTCTCAGGAGCATTGTATAAGCCTCCTAAAGGCTATCCATGCTCTTTTTTTAAAAAAAATGGCCCATTTTTGTGAAAAACAGGCCATTTTTGGGAGGTTTGCAGAGCGCAAAACCCTTTTTTAAAATTTTCCTCTTCAAAATCTTGGTGCTTCTTATACTCCGGTGCATCTTATACTCTGAAAAATATGGTAGCTCAGCTGGTCTATTTCCTGTCTGGTGTATTTAGAAATAAAAGGAGTGTGGAAAAAATTGAAGGAACACTGTCCTTTTGAAGCACTGCGGTGCCTTGCTTTTAACTGATGAAGTGCCATGGCATCGTCTGGGGAAAACATTTATTTTGCAGATTTATGCCTGCCCTCCAGCTACTCTTAGTCGTATCAGCACATGCAATTATTTTCTGAACAGCTTGTGAAACCTTCTTGTGCATCCTGAAGCACAAACCTTGAGGCAACTCATAACTGCCTCTTCCAAACTATCCCTTCGGACAACTCTGCTGCCAGAGTGATCTAACAACAAGCTACAAGCTACAGACCATGTTATGAGAAAGCTGTTAGCAGTTCTGGATATTTGGCTCTGCTTCCCTTGGCCTTTTCTCAGTTTTCAATTCACTATGTCATGCTCCTAGAGTGAATGATAGTCAAGTAGCCACACGCAAAAAAATGTGCCTCTGTACAATGATCTAAATAGGCCTAGTAAGCAGTGAAAAAGGTAAAGATTTCCCCTGTCCAAATGTGTCTGACTCTAAGGTGCTGCTTCTTAGCCAAGGGAACCAGTTAAGGGATTAAGCCGTGTTGGCACAGTGGTTAGAGTGCAGTACTGCAGGATACCTCTGCTGACTGCCTGTTGCCTGCAATTTGGCAGATCAAATCTCACCAGGCTCAAGGTTGACTCAGCCTTCCATCCTTCCAAGGTCAGTAAAATGAGGACACAGATTGTTGGGGGCAATAGGCTGACTCTGTAAAACTGTTTGGAGGAATTGTAAAGCACTATGAAGTGGTATGTAGGTCTAAGTGCCACTGCTATTGTCCAAAGAGGCTTCCGTGATCATGTGGTCAGCATGACTAGTCACCAAGACACAAGGAATGATGTTACCTTCTCACCGAAGTGGTACCTATGTATCTATTCACATTTGCACGCTTTCGAACTTCTAGGTTGGCAAGAGCTGGAGCAAGGACAGGAGCTCACCCTGTCATGCAGTGCTTGGGCCTCAAACCCAGTCTGTCAGCTTTCCAACTGACAAGCTGAGCATCATTAATCACTGAGCCATCACGTCTCCTGCAAAGCAATGAAAGAATATGTACTGGTAGTTGTCAAGTGATGACCACAATTGAGCCCAAAATTTATGTTGTTAAATTAAATGTTTGTTAAAGAATTTGCCACATTTATGACTTTTCTTGCCACAGCTGTTAAGTGAATTATTGCATTTGTTAAATTAGTAAACCTTAATTAGTAAATCTTAATTAGTTAAATTAAGAGCTGTAGTAGCGCAGTGGTTACAATATAGTACTGTAGGCTACTTCTGCTGACTGCCAGCTGCCTGCAATTTGGCAGATCGATTCTGGTCAGAAGGTTGCAAAAGGGGATCACAATGACCACCACAACAGTCATAAATATGAGTCAGTTGCCAAGCATCTGAATTTTGATCATGTGACCATAGGACCACATGGTCATAAGTGTGAAAAACTGTCACAAGTCTCTTTTTTCAGTGCCATTATAACTTTGAATGGTCACTAAATGAGCTGTTGTAAGTCAAGGACTACCTATATATTAAAGACAGACTAATATCAAACATAAAAACATCAGGGCAAAATAGTATCACCATTCAAGCAAACATATAAATATATGTCCCTGAACCTTTCAAAGTCAAGCTCAATGGAAAGCAGATTAATACTTTTGGGAACGAAGGAATTCTACCAGTGGTGGGTTTCTGCCGGTTCGCACCGGCTCGGGAGAACCAGTTGGTGAAATTTACCGATCTGGTGAGAGGAGGTTCGACCAGTGGACCCGGAAGTAACTTCCAGAACGCCTGCCCCAGCCCTGTCACTCACTCACCCTGGCTGTCCCGTCACAGCTCGCTCACTCCACCACCCGTCCGCACTAAACTAGACCAGCCCGCTGCTCACTGATTGGCTGGAGTACTAATATGATTTTAATTTCCCCACTCTCCATGCAGATCAAACTGAAGCAAAATTGGGTACTATGCTTATTGTCCCTTCCTTTTTAGAAGCAGTTTTGATTATTTTAAGAAAGCCTTTGACTACTAGCTCATACCCTTTGGGTTCCCTTAATAGAAACTGTAAACTGTAAATATTTTTGAATCAGGAATGTGCACAAGGTCAACTAACATTCCCCTCTCTTAAAATGTATTGATGATGAAAAAGCAACTTTGTGAATTAAATTGATATTGGTTTTCTCCCTCTGCCACAATTTCTCCCTGATGGAGAGCCGAGGTGGCGCAGTGGTTAGAGTGCAGTGCTGCAGCCACTTCAGCTGACTGCTAAGCTGCAGTTCGGCGGTTCCAGTCTCACCAGCTCAAGGTTGACTCAG
Source organism: Thamnophis elegans (assembly GCF_009769535.1). Taxonomy (NCBI): domain Eukaryota; kingdom Metazoa; phylum Chordata; class Lepidosauria; order Squamata; family Natricidae; genus Thamnophis; species Thamnophis elegans. The sequence goes on along the minus strand of NC_045546.1, from coordinate 13,823,001 downwards.
CCTTCCATCCTCCTGAGGTGGGTAAAATGAGGACCCAGACTGTGGGGGCAATATGCTGACTCTGTAAACCGCTTAGAGAGGGCTGAAAGCCCTATGAAGCGGTATATAAGTCTAACTGCTATTGCTATTGCTATTGCTAGCTTTCCGTGTGTACTCTCCCCCTTTGTATAGACTCTTAAAATGTGTGTATCTATTTGATAGTTTTACTATCTTTAGAATAAGAATTATGAATGAATTAAAAGAAAAGCACATAATATGATAGGGCAGTAATGGATAACCTTCTTGTCATCCTGTACCAAAAGCATGTGTGCCCGCACCCATAAGGAAAAGCATGTGTGACACACCCTGCATGCCCCACCCCTGTCCATGCACATGTGACCCCCCTGTGCTCCTCCGTCCCCCCTGTGCATATGTGCATGACCCCTATGCACCATTTGGGGCCTAGTAGGACTCCCTGTAGCCACCTGGGAGCAAAAACAGGATATGCGGGGAGGGGGACTGGCTGGTGGGAGTCATGGGTGCATGCCCGGTTGAGCTGAGCTGGGGCAATGGCTCGCGTGCCCACAGCAAGGGCTCTGCATACCATCTGCCATCACAGTGATACAGCAACACATGTAGAAATATATGTGGAAGTGTAATGATTTTTCCCACATTTGCTCCTTTCCTCTATGAAATTCGGTAACTGAAAATCTCCCTCTGAAAAAATATTCATCAATTAACCAGTGGAAGAGTTTGACTTCAGAAATCATAGGTGCTTCATCACTGGCGGTTTTTAAGAAGTGGACAGACACTTGTTTGAAATGGCATAGTATAGGGCTGTGATGGCAAACCTATGGCACGTGTGCCAGAGGTGGGATGCAGAGCCCTCTCTGTGTGCATGGGCGCCGCCACCACCTGCTCTTCTGTTTTGTGGCCCGCACATGCACAGCCGGTCTTTGGGGCACCAGAGCATCGGAAAATGGCCTGAAAAAGGTCCCTAAAACAGCCAAAAAACAGGCCATTTTGGGGGTTGTTTTGGGGTCATTTTATGGCTGTTCTTCAGGCCAAAAACAGCTCAAAATCAGCCTGAAAATGACCCCAAAACGGCCTGAAAATAGTGTGAAAAACAGCCTGAAAAAAATAGTGTGAAAAACAGCCTGAAAATGGCCCCAAAAGAGGCATGTGTGTGCCAGCTAGCTGGTCTTTGGCTTTCTGTTGCTCCAGTGTGCACGAATACCAGCTGGCTGGTATGCATGCACACACCGGCCAGCTGGTCTTCTGGTTTCCAGTATTGTGGTGTGCACATATGCACCCATGCATGCACCTTCCGGTTTGGGCACTCGGTGCCGAAAAGGTTCGCCATCATTGGTATAGGCAGTGATGGCTAACCTTTTCGTTGTTGCATGACGCACCTCCTCCCCCCGTGCCCCATTTTGGGCCCTCCCTGCAGCCTTGTGGGAGCAAAAATGGGCCACAGGGGGCACCGTGCTCCCCCACTCATGCAAGTGTGACCCCCCCTGCATATACGTGTGCATATCCTACATGCTCCCTGCGCATGCGCAGCAGAGACCCAAAAATCAGCTGGCTGGTGGGAGATGCACACACATGTACAGTAGAACTTAGCTGGGGTGATGGCTCACATGTCTGCAGAGAGGGCTCTACGCGCCACATGTGGGACGTGTGCCATAGGTTCGACCTCAGGGGTGTAGGGTCTCCTGCTTGAGCAGGTGGTTAGACTAGAACAGTGGTTCTTAACCTTCCCAATGCCGCGAACCTTTAATACAGTTCCTCATGTTGTGGTGACCCCCCAACCATAAAATTGGTGTCTCAGTTCCTAAGACCATTGAAAATATGTGTTTTCCGATGATTTTAGGCAACCCCTGTGAAAGAGTCGTTCGACCCCCAAAGGGGTCCCGACCCACAGGTTGAAAACCACTGGACTGGAAGATCTACACTTCCAGCTCTATTTTGATAGATACATGTTATATAATCTGATGGGAGGAGATGCTGAACTGTGATTTAACACAACCTTTTTGAGGAAATCATATCTGTGTTAAAAGAGTCTGTTTTTATGATGATGAGTTCTGTTTGTCATGCTAATGTTAGGCTATTATGATTTTTATTATACATGTTATACCAATATAAATGAGCCACATGAAATGATTGTAGACTCTAACTTGAATAAACTGCAATATTTGTGATCAATAATCTGACAGCTGAAATCCCATTTTCTCTTTTCTTCTAAGTTTAATTATAACTCACTTTTAGATTCTCTTACTATAAAGTTGCATTTTGCAGTTTTGATGAACATCACACAGCTTGGCTGATGTTTTACTCAGAATATATAGCTGAGTTAAGAATAGCTTTGTTAAATTTGCACTATTTCTTTGAGGTGGGAAACAAGTTTTTTCACTCAGGTAGATTATTATTCAAGTTAGATATCTTTCAAAAGAGCCAAATAACAATACATTTTATTTTAATAATATGCAGAAGAAAGCACAAGCTCAGGAATCCAAACACAGCAGTCCACAGCTCCCATATTTTATTATGTATGTATTCATTAATATAAATATTTAGATCTCAGCCACCGAAACATCTGGTTTGCCCTTTTTTTTATCATGATACTATAATAGACAAGCCCTCTTCCTTAGGAGTCTCAACAGAATGATCTATTCTTGTGAAAAGTGAAGTCAACATTGGGATTCATCAATTTATTTTCTTTCTTTTACATTATCCATTAAATTTCTACTGCTGACTAGCAAAGACTCTGGGTAGTTATAGTCACAGATAAAACCAGAATGAATAATAACTAGATTTATTAAAAAATGATGAAAAGCAACAGTAAAAAAAACCCTATGAATCTGTTTTAAAGATGATCTTTAAGGTAAAGGTAAAGTTTCCTCTTGCACATGCGTGCTAGTCATTCCCGACTCTAGGGGGTGGAGCTCAACTCCATTTCAAAGCCGAAGAGCCAGCGTTGTGTGAAGACGTTTCCGTGGTCATGTGGGTGGGATGATTAAACACTGAAAGTGCATGAAGCACTGTTACCTTCCCACCAAAGGTGGTCTCTATTTTTCCACTTGCATTTTTACATGCTTTCGAACTGCTAGGTTGGGACAAGTAACAGGAGCTCACTCCATTACACGGTGCTAGGGATTCAAACTGCTGACTTTCTGATCGACAAGCTCAGAAAGATGTTAGGCACCTAAATTTAATTCAGGTTGTATTCTAAAGAATTTTAGACACAAAATTTCATTTCAAGTCAATGCATAATGAAACCAGAGCAACTGTAGGAAATTTCATGGGGAAAGACCTCAGTGAGATGGTGAGAAATCAAAGGTGTTTATCCGCAGGAGACAGAGGAGAAGGAGACAAATGATTTGTGTAATAAAGTAATCACACAAAGTATATAAATACAGGATACACATCTAATTCATATCATCTATACAATGAACTCACAGCATGTGTGTTACCATCATGCCTTGTAATGGGGGGAAGATAGACATTCATTAAAAGTTGCATTCCTGAAAGCAAGAATTCTTGGATACAATATATAGGCAGTAACACAACAAATTGGCTGTGAATGCAATGGTGTTCATGCAGATATTGTACAATGGGAGCCTCTGACGTTTTCTAGAGACCAACCAGGTTGTTGTGTTTTGTGCCAGGCGAGACAAAACAATGACACCCTACATGAATTACATTATAGAACTCGAGTCTTCTTGTTTACAGATTTTCAGTTAATTGGCTTCCAAGAAAGGCAAGTAAAAAAAAAAATCCCACTAAGAAACTAGAGAAAGATTTCCACAAACTGCATAGTTAATCCATTGATGAAATGGAATTCCATTCCATTTGTGAAGCTTTACCAGATTTCTTTACTACCCCTCATACAGAGCATTTCAATTTCTTATTAATACATTTGCTTATGCACCTGTGAGACAGTTGACATCAATTAAAATAAGTGCACAGTAGTCTTATTTAGAAATCACATAGGTGAACCCGTGCAGTATAGTGGCTAAGATGTCAAACAGGGACCAAGGGAAGCCACATGTTCAGTTCATTTTGCTTCAAATATATTGCTGTGGGGATAAAAGGAAAGTTCCTTCTAAGCTATCCCAAAAGAAAGATGAAATATAAAGTAATTATAGAATGGCAATACAGTAAAAACAGGCAAGATGCAGAGGGGAAAGTATTACCCAGTGGATTTTACACTCCTGGAAAAAACAGAAAGGTTAAATTTGCTACCAAACTCCATCAAAGGGAATGCCAGTCTAATTTCCAAAGCAAGGAATGCTTTAATTGAGATGTAGAACCTGAAGAAAACTCATTATCTTGTCTGAGTCATCTGTGGCTCCACAGCATTTGAGTATAGAGAATTGTCTTCCTATCATATCTTAAGGAATGGACAAGTTATATGGAAGATAGATTTAGATTACCTTAAGAAAGTAAGTTCCTTAAAACTCACTGTCCAATATTTTGACTTGCAAGCATCAGATTTCTGGGACAATTCTACAGAGTCCATATTAATTTTTTTGGTGTATCTGCCTACATTCAGACATTATGCTAAACCACAGTGTAGTCTTCTTGTTTTTGACTTAGCAGGATCTGTGACATATTATGACATAGCAAAACCTGGTGGAAAAGGAGATAGCAAATCAGTAATACAGCAATAGCAATAGCAGTAGACTTATATACCACTTCATAGGGCTTTCAGCCCTCTCTAAGCGGTTTACAGAGAGTCAGCATATTGCCCCCAACAATCTGGGTCCTCATTTTACCCACCTCGGAAGGATGGAAGGCTGAGTCAACCCTGAGCCGGTGAGATTTGAACCGCTGAACTGCTGATCTAGCAGTAGCCTGCAGTGCTGCATTTAACCACTGCGCCACCTTGGCTCCTAATAGCATGCAAAGGAACTATCAATAGCATGCAAAGGAACTATCAAAAATGGCTCTGAAAAGTTAATCGAAAACCACTCAATTAAATATCCAAATCTCCCATTGGTCTTTTAGCATAATATCTTTGCCCTTTTTCTGTTAAAGTGGGAACAAAGCATAGAAGGCCACTTAAAGGAAGCAAATAAACATCCTTTCTAGGAATTCAGTTTAAACAAAGGGAAAAATGCGTACTTATATTGTGTGCATATTTCTTCGCATCTAATTATCTCTCTCTTCCGCTCTCTTCTTCCTTCTTTTAACTTTTTTATATTTAAAATGAATGGGAAGCTAGCTTCCTGTAAAGCAGAGTTTTTCAACCTCAGTAGGTTTAAACTGTATGGACTTCAACTCCTAGAATTTCCCCAGCCAGCATGGAAATTCTGGGAGTTGAAGTCCACACGGTTTAAAGTGGTTGAAATTGAGAAACAATGTCATATGTAAACCACTAATTTCAGGCATATATTGTACTTCTTTTATATTTGACTCCCATACAAACCATGAAAGCTATCTTTAAAAGCTGCTAAAACAATAAGTGGCTCAAGTCCAACCTTCTGTTTATTTTCTGTTTAATTACTTTGGCTTACTACTTCTTATTTCTTTTCAGAATTTCACATCTTGCTAGTTATGACAAGGGTAGTAAACCTATTTCAAAGGTCAGTGGGTCCTATTACTTTAAAGGAGTTTTGAAAATAACTTTGTCTATGGAGTTGTATTCAATCCATTGCAGACCGAGCCTCCCAAGACAGAATTGCAATTTTATTTCTTCCTCCACCGCCGACAAGCTTCTTTTAAAATTGGAGAGAGTTAATAAGCAATATGACAAGCCATATAATGAGCAGGTTGCCAGTGCCAAAAAGAAAATGTCAGACCTTCCATGGTCACCCTTGTCCTTGACGGGGCCCAGCGATTCTAGTCAGTATAATTTGTTTTTCATCAGGCTGAAGATTGCTGTTATGGATGTTTCCATTATCTCCTGCTTGGTTCACAATCCAGATTTTCAGGCCTTCTTGCATGTGAACAAGATTGTGATTTTAAATTTTGGTTCTATCTGAACCAGGGTTTCATCATAAGCTTTCCCATGTTAGTTAGCCAGTGCAACAGTTCTACAAAAACCATGTTTCAAGTATTACAAAAGACCATACTCTGTGGCCATCATGGGATTACAGCTAACATCTTTTTCTCTGTTCTCCTTATATCTTTTTAGACAAATTTACTCTTTAGTGCCTCCAAATCTGGAAAAATTTGGACACTCCAGATTTTTTTGTCTCTGAAATATAAGATCTGGAGTCTTGCCATCTCTCACTAAGTTAATCAGTACAGGTAAAACTTTGGAAAGTCCACAGTCACAGGAGGAATAAGTATGTTTTGCTCAAGAATAAGAATTGTGCAAGGTTTTCCTGTCTAAATGTCATGAATAATATTCAGTAACTAGATATTTAATTGGGAGAAGCCTTTGCAAAGCTTTCAAAAGAGACAGTTTTGTTGAAATTCAGGATTTTCTCTTTCTAAAATCCCATATCTGTGAGCATTTCCTTTCCTATTACCAGTCCTGCTGTATTTATAAGATCTAATAAATAAGGTAAAGGTTACTCTTGCACATATGTACTAGACGTTCCCAACTCTAGGGGGCGGTGCTCATCTCCATTTCAAAGCTGAAGAGCCAGCGCTGTCTGAAGATGTCTTCATGGTCATGTGGCCGGCATGACTAAATGCCCAAGGGCACACGCTATTACCTTCCCAGCAAAAGTGGTTCCTATTTTTTCTACTTGCATTTTTACATGTTTTCGAACTGCTAGGTTGGCAGAAGCTGGAACAAGTAATCGGAGCTCACTCCATTACGCGGTGGTAGGGATTCGAACTGCCAAATGGGCTGACCTTTCTGCTCGACAAGCTCAGCGTCTTAGCCGCTGAGCTATCACGTCCCTGCTATAACTACTATAATGTAAAAAAGCAGAAAAGAGATTTCCCCAAACACAGTAATATTCTCCATGTGAAACTGACATTAATATTTCCCCCTTTTTATGCTAAAGTCTCCTGAAAAGTGATAATGAGTTTGAATTTCTTTCAGCAAGTACAGTGCAAAGTAATTTGGTTAACTTGAGTGTTGCACCACTGGTAGAAAATGTGGGTGTCGGTAGTTTTAAAATAACAATTGTAATGTGCAAAGCTTGAAGGGTGTTATAGTACATTAGTTTAGTGTGCTAACAAATATAGCTTGTTTTGTGAATGTGTCATTTGGGAAATCTGATTCAGTTCCTAGGCTGAATTTCTAGTTCCAGTATGGTGAATTTTGTGATTCCATTATAGCACATTCATTCTGGGTGGGGCTTGAGTTAATTAAACTTCTGTAAGTAAAATTAACACTCTGTAGGCTTGTGAGACTGCACTGGAAAAGTAATTGGCCCATTGGTATGCTTCATCTGAAATTCTTGCTCTGAATTTAATCCAGTCGTTTCCAATAGCAACAGTTATTTTATATAAGCACGTTTTCTGCAAACTATTTTATGAGAAATAGCTATAAATCCCTGAATTGTTCGGTATTAACAAGCCCCATTTCCAAGAATAATCATAATATAAGATTGGATTCTTACTGTTGACTTGGAATTTAGCCGCCCAGATATGGTGTGCATAATTATACTTTAAAAGTTCTGCTATATCACTCCCCATGTCATCCCCAATCCTTTCGTGCTTGTTCTTATGAAATATCTTGATATGAAGGGGCTGCCATAAAAAAGAGGGAGGTTAACCTATTTTTGAAAGCACTGGAAGGCAAGAGAAAAAAATAATGGATGGAAATTAATCAAGGAGAGAAGGAACTCAGAACTAGGGAGAAATTTCTTGACAGTGAGAACAATTAAGCAGTGGAACAACTTGCCTCCAGAAGTTGTAGGTGCTTCATCACTGGAGGCTTTTAAGAAGAGACCAGACAGATATTTGCCTCCCTAAAGGGTTTCCTGGTTGAGCAGGGGATTGGACTAGAAAACCTCTAAGGTCTCTTTCAAACTCCATTATTCTGTATTTGGAATTAAGGGTTGGTTGGTTGGTTGGTTGGTTGGTTGGTTGGTTGGTTGTTGTTATTAGCTGCAAAGTCATCATCCGACCCATCACAACCTCATGGACAACATTCCTCCAAGCCTTCCTGTCTTCTACCATCCTCTGGAGTTCATATAAACTCATGCCTATTGCTTCTGGTTGGTTGGTAGAATTTCAAATTATCATCCAATCAGAAAGATCCTGGAAATCAGATTATATGAACTATTCCAAATCTATTCCCCTTTCCAGGGGGAAATTAAAACATTTTTGCTTTTTTATGTTTCCCTTCCTTTAAAACCTACAATCTCTTGCTGCATTTAGGAACAATAGCAATAGCACTTAGACTTATATACTGCTTTATAGTGCTTTACAGCCTTCTCTAAGTGGTTGACAGAGTCAGCTTATTGCCCCAACAATTTGACTCCTTATTTTACCCACCTCAGAAGGATGGAAGGCTGAGTCAACCTTGAGCTTGGTGGGATTTGAACTGCCAAATTGCAGGCAGCCGGCAGGCAGCATAAGTAGCCTGCAGCACTGCACTTTAACCACTGCGCCACCAAGCATTGTTATTCCTTCCTTCTTCCCCTTTTTTCACTTGAACTGTACCACTGGTTGCAATATCTCCTCCCGGTCATGCATTTCTTTTTTGTTGTTGTTGCAAAGTCCATAGTATTCTATTTCAAATCAAACCAAAGAAATACTGTCTCTTTTTAAGAATAATAAATCAGAGCGGAAAGGAATCATGTTTGAAAATCCTCCCATTGATTTTTATGAAATGCAATATATTTTATTGCTTAGTATGCTGTAATTTCATCCTGTTCTGGTGAAGTACAAAAGGGATATATATATATATGAAAAAGTTTGTTCATATGTTAATTTAATATGGTAAAGGATCAGAGTGATATGCAAACCAAGGGGCAGGGAGGGTATAATACATAGTATAGAAATCTAGTCTAGTTTTATATTGTGAGAAATCAGCAGGGGGTGGGAGAACAATTGTTGAGTTTGTTTTTAACTCAATAATTGTTCTTTCCACCCCCACCCACCTCAATTCATGCAAGGTGACACAGTGGTTAAATGCAGCACTGCAGGCTACTTCAGCTGACTGCAGTTCTGCAGTTCGGCTGTTCAAATCTCACCGGCTCAGGGTTGACTCAGCCTTCCATCCTTCCAAGGTGGGTAAAATGAGGACCCGGATTGTTGTTGGGGGCAATCTGCTGACTCTGTAAACTGCTTAGAGAGGGCTGAAAGCCCTATGAAGCGGTATATAAGTCTAACTGCTATTGTTATTGCTATTGCTAATCTAGAATCAAGCTAGATTTCTGCACCATGTATTATACCCCCACTGCCCCTTGGTTTGCATTTCATTCCGATCCTTTATTCTGTGTCATATAGATTACACTGATGAATCAGGGGTGGGTTCCTGTACCAGCTGGTACTGGTTCACTGCACGCACCCACCGCACATTACTCATGCATGGGCAGTTGACTGTTAATTGTTCTGTGCATGCGCAGAAACATGACAGCAATAACAGAACAGACCGGGGAACCGGTTTGAGGGCATGGCCAGCTGAAGTCGCTGCTGGTTCTGCGACCCAGGCCGAATGATTACTAACAGTTCAGCCAAATCAGGCCGAACTGGGAGCCACCCACCCCTGTGATCGATCCATATCGCAGCCAGCTAAGTCCCCAAAAAATCTCAGTTGCTTAGCAAGCCTTTATGCCACCTCATCCAAAAAGATTACCATATGCATTGGACAACTTTGTTCCCCTTGTTAACAAGATGAAACATCTCTTTACTTTCTCTTTCTTGATTTATTACAATCTAACGATCATTTCATTGTTGTATCCGTTCTGCAACTAGCATAGGCTGTGAACTGCAACCTGGAATCTTCACCATATACTTACCTAGAATGCTTTCAGCTTGAATTTGCCATAACAATGAACTGACTTTGGACTGTAAGAAAACACTGGAATGATATTGGGCTGATGGTCTCCGAATAGAGTGATTCCAGAGTTCAGGTATATATGCTCATGAGGTTGACATATTGTCAGGCTTCTCAAAACAGACATAATCTTGGCAGAAGCTCTCTAGACACTAGCACTAATCTTTATTGCACTTCTGAAATGATTGTCATTTCAAACAATAGATTGTCTCTGAGTGGGCCTAAGACTCGTATGGAATCAATATCACTTCCTACTTCAAGTACATCATTCTCTTTTCCAACATTTCCCCAGGGCACTGAAGCTTTCCAATTCCTTGCCTCTTGAATGCTATTTACATTCTCTAGATTTCTGCTCTGAGAATATCTTGCCATTACCACAATCCTGATACCCGTTGTTTGATATAAAGTGAATTGGATTACTTCCAGAGTTACACATGAAACCCTTTCATAGATAAAGAGAATTCTGAACGATCTAACCAAGAAAGGCCAAATTACAAAAGAGGAATGGTGGTGGCTGGGAAGCAGTGGGCCCATCCTCCCAGACTTCCATGGATGTCCCAAACATCCAATACACAAACCTGATATGCTACTTCATCCAATTATATCATTACCAGAGTCCAGTGGTGGGATTCTTTTTTTTTTTACTGCCGGTTCTGTGGGCGTGGCTTTGTGGGCATGGTGTGGCTTTGTGGGCATGGCAGGAGAAGGATACTGCAAAATCCCCATTCCCTCTCCTCTCCACTTGCCTGCTTTCCAGCTCCATTCTTCTGCTCAGGGCAACAAAAGACGATCAGATGGGAGGCAGCGAGGGCGGGGCCAGCCTATTTGCTTGTTCTCCAAACTACTCAAAATTTCCACTACCGGTTCTCAGAACCTGTCAGAACTGGCTGAATACCACCTCTGGCAGAGACCCTACCTACAACATCTACCATTTAAAAGAGACAACCAACAAGCCAAAAGGGAAACAAAGAGACCAAAATTCCTCATCACCATCAATCAAAGCCCAGATGGGGAGAGATTAACACCAAGATTAACACTGGACCAACAATCAAGAAGTAAACAATAACCCAATCAAGGAACTGTTAAACAAGCTAAATAGCCCAATCAAAGAACCACTAAGGCCATTCCCATCAATACTGTCAGAGCAAGCCACTAGAATATTAAAATGAGAGCAAACCCCACTATTAGAACTGATGGTGTTACCTAATTTGGTTAACGAAACATCTGTAATGAAGCAACCAAGCTCAGAGAGCACCAAGGATTTCTCAATCTTTTCACTGCTTCCCCCCACCCCAATTTTTCAGAAATGATCTATAAATCTGGAGGAAGCCACCTCCACCTATAGTCATAAACATGCTTTCTTCTTTGGGGGATTATTTTTCTCATTTTTTTTCCTATAACAAGATTGATTGACTTTGTTTTGTTTAGACTTCAGCAATTATCATATAGAAAAAAAAAGCATCTATTGAACTGGCAGGAAATCAAAGTACGAGAGCCCAGACTGGTCACATGAAAATGACAGATTGCTTTGTTTTGAAGAGACACATATCTCCTTTTCACTCTTTTAATATATCCGAAAGGCTTAGATTTGAGTCTGTTAAAAAATAAGCAACACATTTTCATATTTTCGCTTTACTTTTCATAAATGCAGATTAAGGTGATGAAACACAGTTCTATGGCTGCTGTCTATCAAAGTACCTCAGATGTTTTAACAGTTTATATACTGAAATGGGAATGTGAGAATGCTGTCTTCTTTTAAAGGTAAAAGGTTTCCCTCGCACATATGTGCTAGTTGTTCCCGACTCTAGAGGGTGGTGCTTATCTCCGTTTCAAAGCTGAAGAGCCAGCGCTGTCCAAAGACATATCCGTAGTCATGTGGCCGGCATGACTAAATGCCAAAGGCACATGGAACGCTGTTGCCTTCCCCACAGAGGTGGTCCCTATTTTTCTACTTGCATTTTTTATGTGCTTTCGAACTGCTAGGTTGGCAGAAACTGGGATAAGTAACAGGAGCTCACTCCATTCCGCGGCACTAGGGATTTGAACTGCCAAACTGCTAACCTTTCTGATTGACAAGCTCAGCATCTTAGTCACTGAGCCACCATGTCCCTATTTATTTATTTATTTATTTGTTTGTTTGTTTTTTGTTTATTTATTTATTTATTTATCCATTTATTTATCCATTTATTTATCCATTTATTTATCCATTTATTTATCCATTTATTTATCCATTTATTTATCCATTTATTTATCCATTTATTTATCCATTTATTTATCCATTTACAAGAGTTTTAAACCACCCCACGTGACTCTGAATGCTCTACATGTATGTTTATATGTTTATAAACAAATCCCCAGCAGTAGAATCTACAAAGATGGGCCCACCACCATAAAGGCCTGCATATTTTATACATGGAGACAGAACTTTGAATGGATCTTCACTAAATTAGCCAAATGGGTGATTTAAGCCTATTTTGTTCATAAATCAAAGCCAGACAAAGTCCTCCTGACCACATCTTCCACTTCTGTTCCCATGAAACAATGTGACAAACCTCTTCATTTAGAGGAATCTTTCCAGATGTGGCTAATAGCAATAGCACTTAGACTTATATACCACTTTACAGTGCTTTACAGCCTTTTCTAAGCAGTTTACACAGTCAGCATATTATCCCCATCAGTTTGGGTCCTCATTTTACTCACCTCGGATGGATGGAAGGTTGAGTCAACCTTGAGCCTGGTGAGATTCGATCTGCCAAATTGCAGGCTGCCGGCAGTCAGCAGAAGGAGCCTGCAGTACTGCATTCTAACCACTGTGCCACTGTGGATCTAATATTGGGAATCTAAGATCTTTAGGGCCATACAGATGCTCTTAACTTGATATTTTATTATTGTTTTATTTATGAATGCTTTGCCAACTACATTAGTTTATTATGAGATTGTTGTTAGGAGATTCCCATTCAAACCTTTAGAAAATCTATGTTCTAAACCTTTCAAGATTTCTATAGCCTGTACAACAGTGGTGGGTTGCTAGCTGGTTTACTACAGGTTTTCTCATGCTAGTGCAGTTGCTCGCATGCGCAACACTTCTGTGCATGCACAGAATGTCCGGGCGGGTGGGCGGAGCCTCCCACCGCTGCAACTACTGGTTCGGCTGAACCGCACTGAACCAGGAGCAACCCACCTCTGCTGCACAATAAAGCCTTATTTAAAGACTGAGTATCAGTTGCATAATGATTGTTTATCCTGAATGGATGAATTGTCCTCTTTCACTGGTTTCACATAGATATTAAATAACTTGAGATCTATTGCATCTCTCTTTTAAATATCAATGTGTTTGACTGTTTTTTGCCCACAACTATTGACTAATATTCAAAAATATGCCTCCAACATCCAGCCCTTGCAGCCAGTCCAAATACTCTGAATAGTAACATTGACTGCAACTGAGCAATTCAAGAAAACTAGTAGCAACATACTGCACTGTCCCAGAGAAGATTTTGACCTGGTTGACTGAAGATTCTATCCCTTGTATGAGTGGAATCCCAATTAAAAAGCTATCCAGATACCTCATTTCTGATAAGTTCCTCTTTAATTGATCCTCCATTAATTCTCTCATCACCTTTCATCCAAAAGGAAAGGCTGAAAACTAGTTATCCAATACAGCTAGATTGAGAGATGAGTTTTTTATTCTATGGAAACTATTTTGCTTGTTATTATTTACCTTCAATTGATATGTTGTCTATTTTACTTTTGTTTTATTTATTAACGCCCTGTAAATTCCATGAATATGCTGTATATATTACGTATTGCCTCTTGGCCTATGTTGTACACCAGGCCTAGACAGTGTTGTGGAAAGAGATATAAATATTTAATCCTATTACTTATCTATGTAAGATAGATGGTGGTAATATATATTTGAAAGAATATATGCACACATCCTTCAAAGTCCTTTTAAAGTTTGTTAAATTGTAATTTTTAATTCAATACAGGGAAACCAATGGAACCTGTCTTAAGGAACATTCTTTCTCCCTAAAGTGAGATTAGCTCCATCTCTATGCCACCCAGAGTCACTTTTTGTGAGATGGTGGCTATATAAATTTGATAAATATAGTCTATATTATATCAGCTCAGCTCATCTTTGAGAAGTGATAACAAAGTATGTACCATAATTTAAATGTAAAAGCACAATCAATTGATCTTTAACTTTCACTTTGGTGCTACAAACTTTTTAGAATATAGTTCCTGGCATGCTACTCAATGATCCAATGTGCCTTGCTCTTTTCTTTAAAGGGTCACCAAGTTGGAGCGAAGGTGGACTCAAAGCATCACTGAAGCCCATCGCCAAGTTGTTAGACATTCTGTTTATATAGAATAAACAAAGTGCACAGTCACCATGTACTTTACTGTTTAACTGTGACAGGAAACTTTACTCAGAACAAAAAGACATAGAATAGATGCAAACCTATAAACACTGCCACCTACTGATTGGCTCCAGTTGTTGCATAAAATGCAGAACACTGTATTCCAGTACTAGACTTGGTGTAAATCAATCTCACACTTTGCTATTTGAAATAGCGGCATTCTTTAATTATTCAGTTTAACATTTCAACTGATCTCTAAATAATAATAAAAAAAGCTAAAGAAGGGGAAGCAATAGGAAGTTTTCTATCATCTCTCTTTAGAATTTCTGCAGCTGTCACCCAATATGTTAAACATTTTTTTTCTTTTCTATCACTCATGTTGAAGTCACACAACTGTCAGACTTTTTGATTATGTGAAAGGCATTCAGGCTTTCATATCAAAGGGAAGCATCAGAATAAAATGCATTGACAGGAGAAATCTCTCCTCATTAATTTCCTAGTGAGTGTAAAAATCGGAAATTGCACCTTTGCCCAATTATCAAATTGCTGGAAAACATTATTCAATAGTCAAAGTGTATTTTGCCTTTAACAGAATAGGGAAATTGGCCAAGAATGACAAAGAAAAAGAATGATCAAGTTAAGACGAGCAGTAGAAGAAAGCCTTACCAATTTGATGCATACAAGCCAATTTGCTTAAGAAAATATTTGATGAACTGGTGTAGTTGACAAAATTATATGGTTCGTGATCTAGAATTTCATGCAGAGCGAAGGAGAGAAGGCGCATTAATTGGACCCAGACTGGGATATCATTGAATAGTTAAAATGGAATTCATACTTATGAGTAAATATGTGTTTGGTGTATGTGAACATATAAATGTAGATAAAAAGGTAAAGGTTCCCCTTGCATATATGTGCTAATTGTTTGTGACTCTAGGGGGTGGTGCTCATCTCTGTTTCAAAGCCAAAGAGCCAGCGCTGTCCGAAGATCTCTCTGTGGTCATGTGGCCAGCATGACTCAATGCCGAAGGTGCACGGAACGCTGTTACCTTCCCACCAAAGGAGATCCATATTTTACTACTTGCATTTTTACATGCTTTTGAACTGCTAGGTTGGCAGAAGCTGGATCAAGTAATGGGAGCTCACTCTATTACGCAGCACTAGGGATTCGAACCACTGAACTGCTGACCTTTCTGATTAACAAGCTCAGGGTCTTAGCCCTGAGCCATTGTGTTTCTTAAATGTAGATACACATACAAATATATGTATCACTTATCATGTTAAGCAATGTTATGCATAATATGTAAAGCGGTAAGACAAAGGCACTCAAATAAATTACAGCATAATTTTTTAAAAATAGAATGGCATGGCATGGTACGGCATGGAATAGAATAGAATAGAATAACAGAGTTGAAAGGGACCTTGGAGATCTTCTAATCCAACCATTGCTTCTCCTATGTTAATTAATATACAGTATGTCTCCATTAACTAAGATCCCTTTAACTAAGTTTTTAAATTGTTTTTATATAATATTTATTTATAGGTCAAAGGTATTTGAAAATTCTAATTTACTTAATAAAATCTTAATTCATGAAATATTATAAAATTGTTGAAAAACCAATCTAGATGTCTTATTCCTTTCTTGTTTTTCACTGATCAAACAAATGTATAAGTAATTCTACATTTTATATATACCAATCAACACAGGTGATTCGGTGATTTATTTAGTATATTTTTCACATTGTTTATTCAATTTTTCTATATTATTTGCATTTTTTGATTTGATGCCCTCATCCCCTAGTACTTAATGATATACATTAAAAGTACACCTGCTTTACTTCTCTTGGTTTAACTTCAAAGCTCTTGATAAAGTAAAAAACTAATTTCGTATAGTTTGCTGCAAGAAATTAGAACTGGAGTCAATTTTATTGCTATAGTCATCAGCACAAATTGAAATCAATACCAATGGATTAGTTATTGATTTTTTTTAATAAATAGAGACAGTAAATGAGGATGCTCAATTTTCCTTTTTTTTTTTGAAAAAAAAAAAGAAAAAGCAATATAAAGCTTTTTATAGAATACTGGGAGGAATTCATACAATTTAAATGATTATATTTTTCTATACTTAATTCCTGGTTTAATGATTTTGTAGGTGGCATGCTCTTTCCTTTATTTCTTAATAAGTGCTTTTTTAAAAAAATCCTGCAAATGTATGTTCTAAAGTATTCTTAATATTAAAAATACTAAAGTATTCAGCATACTAATAAATTAATATGCTGACTCTGTAAATGACTTAGAGAAGGCTGTAAAATACTGTGAAGCACTATATAAGTCACTTAGATGAGGGGTGTCAAATTCGCATCATCAAGGTGGCATCATGTGATGTATTGGGACTATTTTCCCCTTCGTTAAACTGGGTGTGGCCCAGTGTGTGATGCATCCAGCCAAGAGCCACGAGATTGACAGTTCTGATTTAGACTTCGCACTTAAACTTATATACTGCTTCACAGTGCTTTCAGTCAGCAGTTAGCAGAATTAGCCTGCAATACTCCAATACTGCATTCTAACCAGTGGTGGGATTCAAATTATTTTACTACCAATTCTGCGGGTGTGGCTTGGTGGGCATGGCATGGCTTGGTGGGCATGGCTTGGTGAGCATGGGAGGAGCAGAATACTGCAAAATCTCCATTCCCTCCCCAATCCAGGGAAGGTTTCAGCAAAATTCCCTTTCCTCCCAATCAGCTGGGACTCAGGAGGCAAAGAATAGATGGGGCGAGGCCAGTCAGAGGTGGTATTTACTCAAAATGTCTGCTACCGGTCCTCCAGAAGTGGTCACTATTGCTGAATATCACCTCTGATTCTAATCACTATGCCACCATGCCACCACATCTGTTAAAATACAACTGTAATTCTACTAAGTTAAATAAATAAAGTTAATTTTGATCCTTTCAATTAAAACAGCTAACTGATATGGTTCAGAAGTAAAATGACATGAAATTGGTAGTAGCATTAAATACTCAATTCGTTATAGCATTCCTTCCTGATAGCAACAGATTAATATCTTCTATCACAAATCTATAAAATCTATCAGAAATCCCCCAAAAACACAGAAGGCATAAAGAGAATTTCTGGGTCATGACTGTTTCTCTCTTCTTGCATTCCCTGATCACTCAAATTGTAAAATGTAAAGATAAATGAAATCAACTCAAGGAAAGACTTGGTAAAGGAGCCTATTTTTACTTAAGATATTCCCCTCCCCCCCAAAAAAAGTTATCAAATTCTACCTTCCTTTTGAATGTGATATTTATTTTTGAATTCAACAGAATTCTACAACTAAAAGCACTAACAATTTTTAAAGAACACATCCTTTAGAAATCAAAGGCACCCTTTTCAATATCATACAAAAACTATTGTATCAGGCTGTTTTGGGAGTCTTAAGAAGCATGTGGAAAATGGAATTGGGATTTGAATTTGAGGAGTTGTTATAGAACTCTTTGTAAGATTTCTTCAAAGCCTGTTTCTGAAAGCAATCAAGAACTGACTTGTCAAGAATTATTTATATAAAAGGCACTGTAACTCTTAAAATTACATTTTATTGTTAAAAGCTGCTACATATCTTCAAGGTTTTTTTAAAAATCAGAGTAGTGCCTGTAACCATTTCTGGTGGCTGTGCCCATTTAGCATTTTTTTTTCACATTAAAGGCAACTGGAAGCATTGTGCAACTGTCTTCAATACTTAATGCCACTGTAACTGCACTGTTCCTTTTCCTCAAGGCATATAAAATGATATAGCCCAAAAAATTAATCTGATTTTGTTGAAAGTTGCCTGATCATAGCAAAACAATAGAAAATAGCTTGCTTCTTTCCTTCCTCCCTTTGTCCCCCCCCCCCCTTCCCTTCCTTGTTTCAATAGTATTTACAAATCTGGGCATTATCATTGGCTTAAAAAACCCCTAGTGCTAGTGCCATAGAAAAGAGTTTTGGAAAATTCCTCAATTAAAGTTTCCTCTACTTATTTTTGTAAAGTTTTATCAGCAATATGAAGAGCCGAGGTGGCGCAGTGGGTAGAGTGCAGTACTGCAGGCTACTTCAGCTGACTGTTATCTGCAGTTCGGTGGTTCAAATCTCACCGGCTCAAGGTTGACTCAGCCTGCCATCCTTCTGAGGTGGGTAAAATGAGCACCCAGACTGCTGGGGGCAATATGCTGACTCTGTAAACTGCTTAGAGAGGGCTGAAAGCCCTATGAAGCGGTATATAAATCTAACTGCTATTGCTATTGCTAATATAATTGGTGACCATTTAATTCCTTCTATCCAAAAGCCTTTAGATGGAAGAATAGTTCTGCTGAGGAAGGAGCAGAACCGGGAGTGGGGTTCAGCCGTTTTGTCCTGGTTTGGGCGAACCAGATGTTAATTTTGCATCCAGTTTGCTGAACCAGTTGTTGCAAGGACTCTGCCCACTCAGCCCCACCCTCCCAGGAGTCTCCGCATGCCAAGTAATTTCAGGGCCCATGCGGAGGCTCTGGAAGGGCAAAAAACAGGCCTCCCAGAAGTCCAGAAACTAGCCCATTTCCAACCTCCAGAGGGCCTCTGGAGCCTAGGGGAGGATGTTTTCGCCCTACTTGAGGCTCGGGAAAAGCCTCCAGAGCCTGGGGAGGGCAAAAAATGGGCCTACAGGAAGTACTAGAAGTCCAAAAATGGGCCCATTTCTGGCTTCCAGAGAGCCTCCAGAGCCCAGGAGAGGCCATTTGTGCCCTCCTGGGGGCTCAAGGAAAGCCTCTAGAGTCTGGGGAAGGCAAACACACACACACACTGCCGTGGTGCAAGAGTCCGAGTATTTTGCACTATTTTTTCTCTCTCACACTGAACAGACTGTAGCAATTCCTGTTCTTCACTCTGAAATCTTAAACGAGGTCCATGGCTGGCAACAGATGCAGTAAAGCTGCTCTTATCGCCACTCTCGTTGTTGCACTTGTTCATACATTCCTTTGTCTAAATAAAGAACCATTTTTTAAAAAGCCAGCAGCTAGTTCAAATAAAAGGCTTACAAAGGAAATGTAAAAAGATTTTTTTATTTTTAAAAAAAGTCTTTAGAAAAGGAAGTCTAAGCTGGAGGGTAGCTTACACCGCACAGCTTTTGCCAAAAAATTGGGAATGATCAAAGTAGCTTTATCTCAGTCGTTTCAAGAAATGTAAGAAATATAATTTAAATGATGCACAAATTTAAAACAGTTTTCAGACAAAAAATAAACCACTTGGTATCTTCCAAAACCAGACACAAAATTACATAAAGTAGAACAAGAAGTCTCCAGATGTAATTCTGGAAATTAGAGTGTGTTGTTCAGTAGAGATCTTGTTATTTCATCAAGCCAAATAGCAATAGTGCTCTGTATGGAGAACTAAGCAGGCAGGAAGTGAGGCAAGGCAAGTTCAACAGTAACAGACAACCTTTATTTGAACAAGTTAACAAGGCAAAATGCAAAGCAACTCCTGAACTGGCAACAACATTTGCCATCTGACAGCTCTTTATATAGGAGCTGTCAGACAGCTGGGCCAATAGAACAGCTGCATTCTCCCGCTGGCTGGCTGCTCGCATCTTAGCCAATCAGGAGAGTCTTTGAGTGGCGTCATAGCCCCAAGGACTTAACAAATAGCAATAGCACTTAGACTTATATACCGCTTCACAGTGGTTGACAGTCCTCTCTAAGTGGTTTAGAGAGTCAGCATATTTCCCCCAACAACCTGGGTCCTCATTTTAACGACCTCGGAAGGATGGAAGGCTGAGTCAACCTTGAGCCTGGTGAGATTTGAACTGCCAAATTGTAGGCAGTCAGCAGAAGTAGCCTGGAGTACTGTACTCTACCACTGAACTATCATGGCTCTTAAAACTCCACCAGCAAAGATCTTGTACATTTAATATAGGGTATAGGTTAGAAGCAAAAAAACAAGATGGCGGTGCCAATAGAACAGGTTCTAGGGCATGGCCGGCCAAGTTACTACCTACTCAGCCAAACTGGTCTGAACCAGTAGAAACCGACCTCTGATAACCACATAACAAGTATTGCTATCTCTTAGGCCTTTCCTCCCCAGTTTAACTTACATTCTGGGATATTCTGGATATTCCCATCCTTGACTTATTGTAGGAGATGAGGGAGGGGTCAAACACATCATAAGTCCCAAGTCCCTATGCACTCATAAGAGATCTAAGTCCAGGCCTCCTTGAATTCCATTAACTCTTATCTAGCATCAATTTGCTTTGACTGTTAGTAGTTCAGATTCTTGTCATTTTTTTTTCTTATCAGTTCCAGCAGTAAATGTGGATGCAAATGGAACTGGATCATTTGTGTCAGCTTCAGCCAAACGCTGGGATCCAGTAGGTCACTGTGACATCAAAATGAAGTCTCATACTCTACATCAAGACTTCACATAAAGGATACCAATCATGTAGCTGCCCAGACATAAATATACTGTATATAATATCACTCACTCCTCCGCTTTGTAGCTGATGGGATCCAAGATGTATTGCTATTTGAGAGGATGAGGAAAATTGCCCTTTCTGACCTTTTCCTCATCATTAAGTGACAGCTGATGACAATCCAGATGACATAAACATGTCAGGTATCACAGAAGTTAAAAAAACTAGTTTTAGTTATAGATATGACAATAGCAAATGTCAACAGAGTAGCTCAGATTGCATTGAAAAAAACCGAAAGTTAACATTGGAATTTAATTTAAATACAAAGATGATGGAATAAGACAGCAGCTGTTTTCCCATAATTATTGGAATTATAACAAAACAATTTTGTCAAAACAAAATTATTGATCCCCCCCCAAAAATAAATTCTGAAAAAACAGCTTTGTTCAGAGCCGCTTACAATATATATGACATTGCAATATTATTTGGACAGTTCTTAGGGTTTCAACTGATATTTTCTCAGCATTTTTCAGAAGACAAGATAAGGATAATAATAGCCCTGGATTAAAAACAAAACTAGAGTTTGCCCTCTCTCCTAAATATTTCAAAGTCTGTTTCTCAAGGAAACTAAATTGATTCTCACAATATGCTTGGCTGTATTATAGGAACTGACTCAGTGTTTTAGCATGAATTAGGATATCAAGTAAGATATAACAGGATTTCTTAATTTAGATATAACATGTCATGCAAATCTAGCAATCAATAGTGATTAAATCACAGAGTTTAGACTTTTATGTGTTCTGTGAAACTAGAAATACGTACAAAATACCCTTCTCCCGTAGAAGTCTCTCTTGGGTTGCTATTCATCTTAAACATATTTTGCCTAGAAAATGGCAACCATATTTTCACTAGAAGGAATAGATTGAGTTCTATAGTAAACTAGCCGATAACCCGGTGTTACGTGGGTATTTATTTATAGGGAGGAAATGTCCAGACCAAACATAATTTCAAGAAGGAGCCCCCTTGTGGAGTACTGTGAAGCCGTTACCATGGCAACTCCACTGCGCTGTACAGTAGAATCCATTTTATGGCATTAGAGTAGAAGCCATTTTAAGGCACAACAGGCTGTATCTTAATAGAACACCACCACCCCGAGGGGTGTTAGGGATGTCTTACCCCCACAATATTTCTTTCCAGAGGGTAAGTCATTTGTGTACCAAATTTGGATGAAATTGCTCGAGGCGTTCCAAAATTATACTGGAATATACATATAGCCATTTTTATAGAGAGAGACAAGCATGAAGTTTGTATCAAAAAAGTCATACTCCTAGGCCAGCAATTTGATAATAGAGCATAACAAAACTACAAAGGAAATTCTTGTGCAGCTCAGCTGGATCTGACTCACATTGTCACAGACTAATATTAAAGAGCAATGAGTGAAATCAAAACAGTTGTTACATTTAAACGGGAATTTAAATTTAAATCTGCAATTACGTTTCATACCACTCTGAAAAATTGATATTGTAAATAATGAGCTTAATAGGACACTTGCACTATTAACATAATTTTGTGTTTACCTTGGTCATGGGGTTGAAGAAGTTTGAAAATGAAGTTTCTATGTTTAGATGGTCCTTTCCAACTATTCAGACTAACCAAAAAGATTTTTTTTCTTTATAACTTTGTCACCACAAAGCATTACAGTGTTGTTGTTGTTTTTTTACTCTACAACACTGGTCAATAACACAATCACAGTAATTAGTGATGGGCAATTTAAGTTACACTGTCTGGGTGTATTCAGCAGAGACGAGCAATTTATAGGTACCATAGAAATCTATTCTTTTGCAAAAGATGATACCTTTCATAATATTATATTAAAACTGTCATTTTAAGTCTCATTCTTCACAAGGCTAGGGAAATGACAGAAAAGGTTTCAAGTAAGAGCCAGAGACTGATTCATATAATGTGATGCACAAGGGACCATTCTCTTTTAATAATACTTCTCTTTATGATGGGTATTAAAAAGGTCCATATATTTATTTAAAAATTCATCTCTCTTTTGGAAATAAGGGTGGATAAATTAGTAATATATATGATTTTGAGGAGAGAGGGCTTCAGGTTATTTATTAATTCTGTTTATTTATATATTAAGTTTAGAGACCACGCATCTCATCACAGAGTGACTTAGGGTCAGATGGAATGGTAAAAAAACCTAAAAACCTCTGCTGTGAATTTCAGCATTTCACGCCTGTCAAATTTGTGGAATGAACATCAACACGAAGAAAATATATTCTTTCCATTAAAAATTCAAGATTGATGTGTGCTTGTTGTTAGGTCCCCCTCCCCACCCAATAATCTACCGTGATTCTTAACTTTCAAATATCCTACAAATCCTCCTGCAATTCTTTGAAGGTCAGATGAGCAAATAGTTTCTAATGGCAATTGTGTATTTTGAGAAATGTTACAGGAGAAGTAGCATCTTTGCAAAATAATGTCACACTGTCGGAAGCAAGATTACAAGAGGCTCTTTAAAAATTTGGAACATAGAAAATGAAGTTTGCAATGATTAAAACTTTAGTCTGTCACACGTGTATTAACTGAAGCTGGCAAGTTGAAAATCTATGATTTACATACATACATACATACATACATACATACATACATACATACATACATACATATCCATAACCTTCTTTTGGTTTTGGATATGTATGGTGAGTCCCAGCTTCTTCTACTGTCGGTTCGCTCAGGGACGTGCTTCGTGCACGCTTGATGTAGGTTAAAAAAGCTTCTGCACATGCGCAGAAGCAAAAAACAAGATGTCGGTGGCAATAGAGCCGGTTCTGAGGCATGGCCAGCCAGGTTACTGCCTACTTAGCCGAACTGGTCTGAACCAGTAGGAACTGACCTCTGATAACCACATAACAAGTATAGCTATCTCTCAGGCCTTTCCTTCCCTTGCAGAAATAAGGTCCCCCCCCCCGTACTTTGGCATTCCTTTGCAAGACCCTTAACAAATGGTTATGCCAGTAGGCCTGGAGGACCCCAAAGGAGTATGGAGCCCATCAAGTGGCTGGTTTGATTCTTGTCACTGGGGGGTGGGGGTGTAGTTGGGAGTTTTGAACTGGGATTTTATCTTTGTAAGCCACCCAGAGTCACCATGAGTGAATTGGATAGCCTTTTTATTTTTCTAAACAAATAAATGACTTGATGCTCCCAGTTAGAGAGCTAAGAGAATGAGGGATTTGATAAAACAATAGATATTTGATAAAAATGACTATTGAGTTCCTCCATAATTTGAATGCAGAAGTGCTATCTCTAAAGGACTGACAGTCAATAACTTGGATCAGGGGTAGGAACAGGTTCCTACAACAGAATTATCACCTCTCACTGGTTATAGAATTTTACATACATACATACATACATACATACATACATACATACATACATACATACATATCCATAGCCTTCTGTTGGTAACCACATAACAAGTATTGCTATTTTCCAGGTCTTTCCTCCCCAGTTTAACTTACATTCTTGGATACTCTGGATATTCCCATCCTTGACTTACTGTAGGAGATGAGGGAGGGGCCAAACACATCATAAGTCCCAAGTCTCTTTGCACTCATAAGAGATCTAAGTCCAGCCCACCTTGAACTCCAATAACTCTTATCTAGCATCAATTTGCTTTGACTGTTAGTAGTTCAGATTCTTGTAGAGAAACAAAACCTTGCAATAAACCTTTATATTCATTTGAACTGCCTGGACATCTGATTCTCCCATGCTAGATACTTGCAACCATTTGTTTAGTGACAGTTCAGAAGTTACAATGGCATTGAAAAAACTGACTTTGGACCATTTTCACACTTAAGCCTGTTGCAACATCCCCATGGTCATGTGATCAAAACTTGGATACTTGGCAACTGGCTTGTATTTATGATGGCTGCAGTGCCCCGGGGACATGTGATCACCATTGGTGACCCACTGACAAGCTGCAGTGATTCATATAACAATTGTGGAAAGAATGATGGTAAAATGGAGCAAAGCTCACTTAACAACTCTCTTCCTTAGCAATAGAAATTTTGTGGTCAATTTTGCTCGTAAGCCAAGGACTAACTGTACTTATTTGTTATTCAAGATCAACTAAATTTGGTGCTTTGTTTCAATATTGCCATCCATTTTTTTTATTGTGGAATTCATGTTGATGCATTTTATAGATCTTTGCCTATAGAAATCTGTGGTGGGTCTTTTCCTAACATCTCTTTAATTTAACTGATAAGTCAAAATTAGACTTTGGGTATTTCTTCTCTGAGCAGCATCCTCATGAAGACCTCCATGCCTGCAAACACCACCAAATTTTTCTATTAATATTAACTAAATTTCATAAACCTTGCTGCGGCAGCATCTTTATGATTTAGTAATAGTGGATCCTCTCACTGGGGAGTCAAGACCAAATCTATGGTGTATTCATCAAGCTGCTTTCAAATAAACAAAATAAAACTAATTATTCCACAGACCAGCTTCTTATCAAAGCAATATTTTTCCAACAGAAGCAAATATGTATTAAGTCAGAGATAAATAGATACATGGTTTGCCTCTGGCTATAGTTGCAAAGAAACCTTTGTATTTGTTGTTATCAACATGCCCATTTACAACATTTAAGGTAAAAGTAAAGGTTCTCCTCGCACATATGTGCTACTCGTTCCCAACTTTAGGGGGCAGTGCTCATTTCCGTTTCAAAGCCGAAGAGTCCACACTGTCCAAAGACATTTCCGTAGTCATGTGGTAGGCATGACTAAATGCCGAAGGCTCACGGAACGCTGTTACCTTCCCACCAAAGGTTATCCCTATTTTTCTACTTGCATTTTTACATGCTTTCAAACTGCTAAGTTAGCAGAAGCTGGGACAAATAATGGGAGCTCACTCCATTACACAGCACTAGGTATTCGAACCACCAAACTGTCAACCTTTCTGATCGACAAGCTCAACATCTTATCCACTGAGCCAACACGTCCCTTACAACATTATACATTGCAAAATAAGCTGTTATCTATCGATTACATTCTCATGTAAGTATGAATCATGATTGCACAATGGCTTATTTGAATGCTACTTTAAACACCTTGGTAATGTTTCTATAGCACAAAACAGAGTTTATCTTTACTCTCTTTTGGACATATTCTTGCAACCATATTCACAAATTAATTCCCCATTTGGGATATTTATTCACTGCAATTTCCAAGACTTTTACACCTCAAGAAGAGAAAAGCACATATGAATCATATATAGAGAACAATGCACAACACCCCATCTATTGTTCAGTATCCTCAGAATAGCTGCAACCTGCCTTCTTTTATTTAGTTAATTTACATATTAAAATCGTCCCCCTCCAAAAGATCTCAAGGGGCCAAAAATATGAAAAGAATATGAAAATTATCCGCTTCACAAAAGAGTGCTGAATTCTGCTGAATTTAGCTCCCCATCCAAAGTTAGGTGAGGAAGTCAACCGTCTAAAGTTGCTAAGGAGGCTATTTCTAAGTGAGCTTCAACAGAGAGGGTCTCCGTGTCCATCAATTTAATCTCTCTTTGAGCCATTGCTGCAAGAGAAAAGTAATCAAGTCGTCAAACTGCACACCGCAGCAATCCGACGACTGTGCATTTTGTAGTTTCCTGACACCCTTCACAAGCAGCCCCTCAATGTTTCAGCAGAAGAAATAGCATTTTGTGCAGAGACATAACTACTGGTAGACTCCACTTTAATTGAACTGTACTTATTTTCGCTCAAGACAGCTTATAAAAATTGATTCTTTTAAAAAAAATGTTGTAGGTATATTTGAAAACATTTAGGGATGTAGAACATTCCAATAGGAGGGTAATATCACAGAAAAGATCTTCATTCTAATTTGCTAACCAACTACGTTTTAGCAGGGCTTCCATGGTCAACCTACACTGAGAACTGCATGTCCTAGAAGTTAAATGGTTAACTCTGAAAATAATCTCTCTGTATTTCCTTCTATCTCCCTCTTCCCACTGCATTCTAATATTAGCACATTGCTCTAATTACAGAGTGGGAAAAATTGATGTATTCCCTTTAATGTTTTTGATACCCCAGTTGACTGTAATACAATGTCACCTTTGGATTCAACTCCTGATAACTTACTTAAACCCATTCATGTTTCTTTCTTGGCCTGCCATGGTCTTTTTTCCAACTTTCCAATCTTTTTCTATAGGTTTTGATTTCTTGAATATGCATGTTTACCGAGTATTAATCAGAGCTGGCCCTGCTTAACTTTAATATTTGAAGAAAGTCTTTTCCAAGTCATATCTGCCTAACCTACCAGAGCAGAGAGGCAGGGTATATTACAAGTCATCTACCCTAAAAAAAATCCATCTACTGGGACCAAGAAGAAGGACCTTCTCTGTGGTGGCTCCCTCCCTGAGGAATATCATCTTTGCAGAGATAATATTTCCCCTCCAACTTTGGCATTCCTTTGCAAGACCCATAACACATGGTTATGCAAGTAGGCCTGGGGGACCCCAAAGAAGTATGGAGCCCATCAAGTGGCTGGTAGGTGGGGGGTTTGAACTGGGATTTTATCTTTGTAAGCCACCCAGAGTCACCATGAGTGAATTGGATATCCTTTTAATTTTTTTTAAACAAATAAATGACTTGATGCTCCCAGTTAGAGAGCTAAGAGAATGAGGGATTTGATAAAACAATAGATATTTGATAAAAATGACTATTGAGTTCCTCCATAATTTGAATGCAGAAGTGCTATCTCTAAAGGACTGACAGTCAATAACTTGGATCAGGGGTAGGAACAGGTTCCTACAACAGAATTATCACATCTCACTGGTTATAGAATTTGACATACATACAGTACATGCATACATACATACATGCATGCATACATACATACATACATACATACATACATACATATCCATAGCCTTCTGTTGGTAACCACATGACAAGTATTGCTATCTTTCAGGTCTTTCCTCCCTGATTTAACTTACATTCTGGGATACTCTGGATATTCCCATCCTTGACTTACTGTCGGAGATGAGGGAGGGGTCAAACAGATAATAAGTCCCAAGTCCCTATGCACTCACAAGAGATCTAAGTCCAGCCCAGCTTGAATTCCATTAACTCTTATCTAGCATCAATTTGCTTTGACTGTTAGTAGCTCAGATTCTTGTAGAGAACATAAGCTTGCAATAAACCTTTATATTCATTTGAACGTATTCATTCTAAATAAATAAATGTCTAGATGCTCCCAGTTAGAGAGCTAGGAGAATGAGGTATTTGATAAAACAATAGACATTTGATAAGATGTCTACTGATTTCCTCCATAATTTGAATGCAGAAGTGACATCTCTAAAGAACTGACAGCCAATAACCTGGATCAGGGGTAAGAACAATAGCAATAGCAGTTAGACTTATATACCACTTCATAGGGCTTTCAGCCCTCTCTAAGCGGTTTACAGAGTCAGCATATTGCCCCCACAGTCTGGGTCCTCATTTTACCCACCTCGGAAGGATGGAAGGCTGAGTCAACCCTGAGCCGGTGAGATTTGAACCGCCGAACTGCAGATAACAGTCAGCTGAAGTGGCTGCAGTACAGCACTCTAACCACTGCGCCACCTTGGTACCTACAAGTTCCTGTACAGGTTCCTACAACAGAATTATCACATCTCACTGGTTATAGAATTCGACATATATTACAGAAGGATGGGGAATGGTTTTTGCAAAGGTGCTATTTTTATTCAAGTCCCCCTTCATACCATTTCATTTTATTTTTTTGGCATGCCTCAGTTTGATAAATAACATATTCCATTTTGTGTTGGCTCATCAATCCACTCCATCCTGCTTTAATTCTGACGTGCAAATTTATACATCAATCATCCCATCCAATACCTGAACTAGCTAATAGGAATACGTTGAGCAGGAACACGGAATGCAAATATCATTACCTGAGTTCATTATCCATTAAAACCATACAAAGCGTGTTCTTTAGTGAGCAGCTTGTCATTTGACAGCAAATTCCTCTAGTTTGTCATTTGGCAGCAAATTTACAAATGCCCAGTAATCAGGGGGGAGAACCAGCCGTCATTAGTGTTTGACTAAGATTTCCTCAACTCATTATCAGCCTGAACACAGACCTTCCAATGTAAGAAGCGTTCTGCTTCATCATCAAGGAATGAATTGATTAGGAATGTTACTCTTGCTGCAGGGTATTCTGAGTCATTTATAGCTTGCCTTTTATGAGTGCAGGAAAGGAAGAAGGAAGCAATGCATTGTCCCCAGCCTCACCACTCTTTGAGTGAAACCTGTCAATGTACCTGTAGAAAGTTAGCAGTGCACCCACCCCTCTCTTACTGGTAGACGAATGAAATATTTTAGGATCTATTAAAAAGGCAGAATATTATATTTCTCTAAAGGGAGGAACATGTTCTTGGGGACAGAAAGCAGCTCCCACCTTTCTTAATAGCCCTCAGCAGATGTCAGCACTTAAGAGATAGTAGTAGATCTATTCATAAGCAAATTCCCTGCAGCAAGTCTGAAAAAAGGTAGTGTTAGCCCTCAGCCACAATAAGACTTGCCCAATAAGTCCCTTCATTGCATCAACCAAACTTAGCTCAGACAAACTCCTAGGATTTGCTCATGGCACCATGGGAGTCTGACAACAGCCAATAGAATACATGTTCTTGCACAGGAACAGGAAGCTTAAGTTCAAAGCCCAAGAGAAGGTGTAAAAACCCCTCATTCTCAACTCCATGTGGTCAGCTGCCCAGAACCCACGTGATTCTGCTTCATCAATAAATGGACCTTCTTTCCAATCAGTCTTCAGCCTCCATTTTATCTCCAGTGCCTTTCTCCTGGATATTTCTTCCAACACACCTAAGCTCTCTAGAGATAACCAAATCGGCTCTGCTACCTCCCCCACTTCTCCCATCATTTTTCCCTCTCAAGTATTTTCATGAACTAATTAGACAGGGCTAATCAGCCAGACTCATTTTCATGTATTTATATGTATGTGGACAAAGCACTTGTATGGGGACAGAAATGTAAGCTACAGAACTGAAGCTATGTGCTGACACAGGAAAAAACCATGGTATAATGGAATAAATGAGTTGGAAGGGACTTTAGAGGGCTTCTAGCCCAGCTAGTTCCTGCTCAGGCAGGAAACCTTATACCATTTCAGGGAAATGGTTGACGAATCTCTTCTTAAAAACTTCCAGTGTTGGAGCCTTCACAACTTCTGGAGGCAAGCTCTTCCTCTGATTAATTGTTCTCATGGTCAGGAAATTTCTCCTTAGTTCTAAGTTGCTTCTCTCCTTGATTAGTTTCCACCCATTGCTTCTTGTTCTACACTCAGGTACTTTGGATAATAGCTTGACTCCCTTTTCTTTGTGGCAACCCCTGAGGTATTGGAACACTGCTATCATGTTACCCCTAGTCCTTCTTTTCATTAAACTGGACATACCCAATTCTAAGGGACTGCAGTGGCTCACATGGTAAGACACTGAGCTTGCACTTCCTTGAGATCGGTGGTTCAATTCCCATGAGCAAGTAAACCATGTAGAGACAGGAAAGGAACCTTCCCTGGTTGCCTACTGGCATTCAGGCATCCCACAGATAAGATAAACCACCCCAAAAATATTTCTTTCACAGAGGCAGTCAGCCACTTTGGTGATCCCTGGCTAACACATTGTTGTTGGAGAATAGGTTGACTCCAGAGGTGGGTGTCACATACTGTAACAATCAGTTCATCCAGAATGCAAACATTGAGTATGTGCACCATCCATGCATGTGTACAGCAGCAAGCAAATACACGGCGATTATATAGGATAAGGCCAGGGCAGGTGGGTGGGCTCAGCTGCTCAGAACTACTGGTTCACTCAAAGTGGTCTGCTATCATGTTACCCCTAGTCCTTCTTTTCATTAAACTGGACATACCCAATTCTAAGGGGCTGCAGTGGCTCACATGGTAAGACCACCCAAAGTGGTCTCCCTCTTCTTTATGTTGGCCTCTCAAATGCTGGAAAAGTGCTATCATGTCACCCATAGATGGTTTCCAAGTAGCATCCAAAAGCAAATCAGAGGCAAAGTATTGCTCAAAGTTATTAAGATTATTGCCCCCACACCCACAAATCCATCACATGGTCCCAGTGGTGGGATTTAAATAATTTAACAACCGGTTCTCTACCTTAATGACCATCTGGGTAGGTGGGGCTCGGTGGTCATGTGACTGGGTGGACGTGGCTAACTCAAGGTCACTAATGGCCGATGGGCGCTTCGCCTTAGCTGTTACAATGTAATAAGGGTTAACCGGAGAGGCAGTTTCTGTAAGCAGGTCAATAAAGATTAGGCTAGAAACAACACTAGAATGTTTCCTTCCTGCCTTCCTTACAGGATTAGCTCTGTAAAGTGGGAAAAAACAAAAGGAGATTTCTTCCAACAACCGGTTCTCTGAACTACTTAGAAAGCTACCAACCGGTTCACCTGAATAGGTGCGAACTGGCTGAATCCCACCACTGCATGGTCCAATCTTCCACTGCCATGCTGGCAGGTCCATCCATCCAGTTCCAGTCAGGTGCAGAGGTGCAAAGACAAAGGATGACCTTGACTTTCTAGAAAGAATTTTGTTATGGCTACATAGTATGTAACTCCTTACAATCCCCCCTCCCATTTTCCCACAATAGAAAATGCAGAGTAGAATAATAGAAAGTGTGGCAGGCCAAAGATCCAAAAGAAATGATGGCTGCAGGCTTGACATAGTCATCCACCCCAAACCCCTAAACTACCCAATTCTTGCAACCATTCTTCATATGTTTTAGACTTCAGTCCCCTAATCATATTTGTTTTGTCAGGTAGTAATCCAAGCTGGCATTCTCTAACAGGTAAAACCTGATGATATGAGATTTCATGAGGCACAGGATGCATTGATGGAAAACCTGTGTGTGGAGGAAGGGATGAAGCCGAAATAGAACATGTAGCCATAGAAGTAGGTCTCTCTCTCTCTGAAGGAAAGAGCTTTTTCTGCGATTTATGAAGTATCCCCCTAGAGAGTCTTGACTGGCACCACATCACCATCATTTTAGCTTCAGATGAAGACTTTCTATTTTCCCAAGCTTTTGAATTGGCTTTCAATTAGCTCTGAATTGCATTTTAATTTGCATTGCTTTAGATTTTGAGTGGTCACTTTGCTATTGCCTAGTTTGAATGGTGTTTTCATTTCGCCTTTGATTTGATTGTGCATTTCATTCAGATTGTATCTTTTAGTGTGTTTTGTTGTAAAATGCTCAGAGAGCTTACTTAGGCAGCTGAAAATTTTAATAAATAAATTAAAGAGAAGAGAAAAGAGACCCCTTGTAAATATGAGTTTCTGGCTTCTGGTTTTATGTTTTATTATTTGACTTCAGAAAGATGTTACAGATAGTCCTTAACTTATGACCACAATTAAGCCCAAAATTTCAATTGCTAAGCAAAACAGATAGTGAGTTGTGCCAAATTTAATGACGCTTCTTATTGCTACTGCTAATCACAATTACTAAGTGATTCATGGGAGTTCTTAAGATTGTATAAGGGTTAAGTCAACGGCTTCTCCATTGATTTTGCTTGTCAGAAGTTTGCAAAAGGTGATCACACAACTCCGGGACACTGAAACCATCATAAATTCAGGCCAATAGCTAAGCATCCGAATTTTGATCATGTGACCGTGGAGGTGTTTCAACAATTGTAGCCATAGTACTTAGAATTATATACCACTTTACAGTGCTTTACAGTCCTCTCTAAGTGGTTTACAGGATCAGCCTCTTGCCCCCAACAATCTGGGCCCTCATTTTACTGACCTCAGAAGGATGGAAGGCTGAGTCAACCTTTTAAGTGTGAAAACTGTCATAAGTCACTTTTTATAGTGCCAATGTAACTTTGAACAGTCACTTGATGAATGGTTGTAAGTTGAGGAGTATCTATACTTTCCATTTCATTGTCCATATCACTACGCCATCCACTGTGTCTATTAGTTGCATAAAAATATGTCTAAAAACACTTCTCTGGATTCTGCTGCTCAAGTGTTTCCTATTCCTACCATGTAACTTTTTCTGGATTTATTCCTGAAACCACCTGTTCCGACCTAGGCTTCCCAAGAACATGAAGCAATCCCTTGTCTCGACAAAAACCCATTTTATTAATTTGCTGTGAATTCTGCTCATTCAATCCAGCAAAGCCTTTCAAGGGAGGATTTACAGACCTTATTGGGCTTGAAGAACTGCCAGGCCGATATCTGCAAAACTTGGCAAGGAGTCTCGGACAGTCATGAACCAATTAAGCAAACTAATTTTCTCCTGCAAACTTCCCTCCCCTTTTGTTCCTCTTTTATTTCCTCTGGGAGGGGCCATTCATCATCCACCTGTGGACTTACTCCCAAGTCGACCCCTGTTCTTTAGCTGTTCCCTTCGTCTGGCAACTCTGCGCATGCACACACTGGGAACAGGCTCCAGCTGTTTCTCTGACACACTGATGTCTGACTCTGAAGGCAGCTGAAAACTGGCATATGACTCTGCCCCCCTCTCTGTCTCCAACACAGAGCCCTCATCAGAGCCTTCCCCACAATCCAGGGCTGACTCGTGTTCCTCCCCAACCTCCTCACAGTCTGAATCTACTGCTAGCTCCGCTGGCCACTGGCAGGCTACAACACCACCCTAGCTTTAAGATAAATTACTTTCTTCTGCAGTTTGACATCGGCAGAATTTTGGATGTTTTTCTCAGCACCCTGGGCATGATAATATGTCTTTCCTCTAAAGGATGAAAATAAAAATGGAAAGTTCCATACTTTTAAGAATAGAAATGGGAATAATTTATCTCCTAGACATATCCCATTCCCATTTCTCCAAAACATTTTAAATGGACAGAAAATATGTCTTCCTGTTCCTGTAACAACCTTGTCTTCCTAGGAATTTCATGTGTGGCTCTCCTGCTGAATTGGAGCAGAATGTAAAGCCTGAGAAAACATGCCCACTTTTGAGATAAGTATTTATAGCCTTATCTTTCCCCAGAACAGAACTTTCAGTGTTTTCATACAAGCATATATATACAGATTTAAGATATTTAGCATTCTTTTTTGGCTTAAAATCAGCATCAACATTGGCTTAAGGGACACAGTGACTCTGTGGCTAAGACGCTGACCATGTCAATCAGAAAGGTCAGCAGTTCGGCGGTTCGAATCCCTAGTACCGCGTAACAGAGTGAGCTCCCATTTCTTGTCCCAGCTTCTGCCAACCTAGCAGTTCGAAAGCATGTAAAAATGCAAGTAGAAAAATAGGAACCACCTTTGGTGGGAAGGTAGCAGTGTTCCATGCACCTTCAACATTTAGTCATGCTGGCCATATGACCGCGGAGACGTCTTCAGACAGCACTGCCTCTTGGGCTTTGAAATGGAGATGAGCACCGCCCCCTAGAGTCAGGAATGACTAGCAAATATGTGCGAAGGGAACCTTTACCTTTACTTTTTCTTTAACATTGGCATATTTAAGATCAAACCACAGTAGTTTAATTATTGACCAAACTAGAGTAACACGGCCGAATAAAATGAATTAAAACATAATAAATGGCAAATAAAAGTACATAAAAATATAATCAACTCAAATTGTTCCTGATGGGTATTGCCAGCTGTTAAATAGAAGCTGATGACCTTATAAGAGAGTATTATCACTCTGATCAGTTAGAAGGTAACAAGACAAAAAGTCAGTGTAACCTGAAAATTTAGGGCATACAAGTGTAACAACTTTGTTTAACATTGGTACAGCTATTTTCAAGCACTCTTTGGTTTCTTCAACCAAGTATACTAAACTAATGGAAGGAAAGGAAAGATGTATCAAATGGCATCCTAAGTATGGCATTAAAAGATGGCAATCATTCACTGTGTAGAGAAACACACAGCAGGGAGCTAGAAAGATGCATTTAGAAATTCCCTTCTGGAGTTTTGGAAGAAACAAATAAAGTTGCTAGATAAGTTGTGGAAGTCTTAGACTTCAAAAGAAGCCATTTTTAAAACATTGAATCATGAAATTGAAAAAGACTATTTAGACACAGTATTTTGAGCTGCAATCCAAATTTAAACATTTCTCTTCAGCCTTTCTTTAGATGCAATAAAAGCATATTGCAACACCAATATTGTTAATATTTTGTGTCTTGCCTCAATACTATTGTTCTAGGTCCTACATTTTGTGACAATAGAGAATGGCTTTAAATTTTTCCAGTGGGACAATATTTCACATATCTGAAGAATATCCTCTTCCTCTCTTGCCTTTTTAGGCTAATCATTCCAAATTCCATACAGTCTTTTCTCCAACTTCCCTGATTATCCTCATTACCCAACTTAGAAATAATTGCAGTGTATCTGAACTCTTATTCAAGTATGAGATCTACAACTGATTGCAGTATTTTAGGAGGGAGTCTCCCACCAATGAGAATTGTTATGAAATCAAGAGAAAGACTTTTTAAAATAATTTGGGAAGGTGAACCATCAGAGGGTGAACTATATTGGATAGGTCTCAGCAAGGAAGCCAGATGAATAGAGTCAGACCTGCCACAACTTAAACCACCAAATAGAAATGATCACTGCCTTCATTTGTTGAGAAAGATATAGTTTATTAGAGATCAAGTGTATTCCAGTATTGCAAAGCCAGATCTGAAAATTTTGTGCCAACATCCACAAGTTCTTCTTTTCCCTCCATTAATTGTCTCTCGTTGCTCAACCCAGTGTAACCAAACTGGGCAAGATGTTTTCAGAGCAGTCAGTCCAAGCTCATGTTGGTATATGTCTCCCTCCCCATTCCAGCTGGATGACCTTGAGGAAATACAGCACTTATTTTTGATACCCCTAGTATCCTCTCCTTCATTCCCCCTAGTTCTATGGAGAACTATCTCCATAGTTCATGGCAGTCTGTCAGCATATAGCAGTGAAGCACAAGGACAGCAGTTGATAAAGAATGCCTCTTCCATAAACAACATGTTTATAACATACTGTAGATGTAATAATCTAATGTAACTTTGAGAAACCTATAGTAGATTGGCTGTCACTCAGGTCAACAAGTATTCTGCAACAAGTGGACTAAAGGATTGAGGACTGTTGGTTGAGCAACCAGGAGCTATAGGACTAGTAGAAGAAGAATTGCTCAGCTGTCAGAAATATATAAAAACCTGAACAGAAGGAGAGACTAGGAGAGGTTAACATCAAGAAAGAAATATTTGAAAGAGACTCACTAGCACCACCATTGTTTGTCATTGCATTGATTCCTCTGTCAAAAATATTGAACAAGTCAGGTCATGGCTATCAAACATCAAAAACATCTGCTAGGCCATCACATTGTCTTTACATGGACAATGTGAAATGTAAAGAAAAACAACATCTGAAATAGAATTGCTACTCCACACTGTCTTAATATACAGCCAAGATACTGCAATGGAGTTTGGATTGAACAAATGAGGTATTTTTTTATCATCAACAAGAAAATGGTGAAAACTGAAGGAATCAAGATGCCTTATGGAAATAATTTGAAGAGACAAGATGAAGAGGTCAATAGAAATACCTGGGTATCCTTCAGGCTGGCAACACAAAGCACACTGAAGTCAAGAGCAAGGTTAATAGTAAATAGATCAGAAGAGTGAATAAGATCTTAAAGCCTAAACTCAGTGCCAAACATAGCATCTTGACAATTATTTAAAAAATGGACAATTCCACTCATTAGATATACAGATGGAAAAATTAACTGGACTGAAGCTGAACTAGAGACCCAAGAGACCAAATTGCCCTGCAAGAAAGACTATATAAGGAATAAGAATGAGTCATGGCAAAGCAAACTATTACATAGCTAGTATATTAAATTAACAACAACAACAGGTTGATAACAATAGATAACAACAAGACTCGGCAATGGCTAAGAGCAGGAAAGTCAAAGAAAGAGACATAGGGGAAGATTCTGGCTGCCAGAGGTGGTATTCAGCCAGTTCTGACAGGTTCTGGAGAACCAGTAGTGGAAATTTTGAGTAGTTCGGAGAACCGGCAAATAGGCTGGCCCCGCCCCCGCTGCCTCCCTGCCTCCCAGCCTCCCAGCTGATCTTCTTTTGTTGCCCTGAACAGGAGAACTGAGCAGGAAAGCAGGTTAGTGGGGTGGGGAGGGAATGGGAATTTTGCAGTATCCTTCCCCTGCCATGCCCACAAAGACACGCCCACAAAGACACACCATACCCACAAAGCCACACCCATAGAATCGGTAGTAAAAAGCTTTGAATCCCACCACTGGGCCAAGCCTTAAGAACAAATGCATACAAACCCAGAATTGAGAAGATATCAAGAGACAACAAATGCCACTTTTGCAAAGAAGCTGTAGAAACAGTGGACCAAAATTAGTTAGCTGCTGTAAGAAAATCA
Organism: Thamnophis elegans; assembly: GCF_009769535.1. Classification (NCBI taxonomy): domain Eukaryota; kingdom Metazoa; phylum Chordata; class Lepidosauria; order Squamata; family Natricidae; genus Thamnophis; species Thamnophis elegans. The sequence goes on along the minus strand of NC_045546.1, from coordinate 13,785,903 downwards.
CACAGATTGACCAGAAACAATGGCATAACAAAGTAGCAACAATGGTACATTAGAATATCTGCAAGAAATACCACTTGCCCACAAGCAAGAACTTGTGTGGGACCACAAAATAAATAAAGTAATTTAAAAATGGGGAAGTTAAAGAGCTCTGGGACTTTAGAATTCAAACCAACAGGCATCTGCCACCTAACATCCCAAACTGTCGATAAGAAAAAAAAAATCTGGACAGTGGATGCAACAATGCCTGCTGGAGACAGCAGAATAGAAGAGAAAGAAAGACCTGCAAATAGAACTAGGATGACTGTGGCAAAAGAAAGCAAAGGTTGTATCTACAGTAATAGGGACCTTTGGTGCAATCCCAAAAGAACAGGAGAATCACTTGAACGCCATCGGCATTGACAAAATCACCCCCAGTCAATTACAAAAGGCAGCTTTATTCATAATTACCTTTAATACTACTGAACAACTACCTTAGGTCTTTGGAAACGATTCAATAGGTGGACAAAAATGCTATATCCAGTCTAACTGTGAACAATCATAATATATCTTCAGCATAAATAAATATATGCAAAGCTGGTCTGATACTCAATGTTAAGAAACCTCACTTTATGTGAGCAGACTTTGCTATTCCAACTCAAATAGGTAAAGAAAAAGTTAAAGTAGTAGCAGAATTTATCTTGCTAGGTTCAAAATGTCAGAGGGACTAGTGATTGTAGCAATGAAATACACCTATCTGCTACATGGGAGAACTACTAGAGGAACACAAATCAGCCTATAAATTGGAGAGCCATCAGTCTGCCAAAGCAAATTCCCTATTGCAAAAGCCATTGTTCTCCGTTATAACATATAAAAGTTAAGCACAAAAGGCTCAATATAAACAAATCAATGTATTTGAATTATACTGTTGGAGAAAATAACTCTGCCCTCCACAAGAGCAAATCAAGTTCTTTCTTGATCAGATTTGTATCCCGCCACACCCAAAAGTTTACAAAAATAAGAAAGCATAATAATGAGACAAAATCTCTGGTAATGCATTCAACAAAACTATCATCTGTGTTGAAGCTTTTCAAACAATGATTCACGAAATGGTGGGGGGAATTCTGCAGAAGCTCTCCTAGTTCAATAAATTAAAAAAAGAATAGGTTGTAGGCCCTACAAAAACAAAACAAATTTGGCCCATGTCCCATCCTGAATGAGATCAACCATAATCACCTTCTATAATACAGGCAGTCCTGAATGTATGACAATAATTGTGTCAAAATTTTATGTTGTGAAGTGAGACATTTGTTTAGTAAGTTTTGCCCTCTTTTATGACTTTTCTTTCCAAATTTATTAAGTGAGTCACTGAAGTTATTAAATTAATAACATATTTGTTAAGTGAATCTGGTTTCCCCATTGACCTGGCTTGTCAGATGGTCACAAAAGAGGACCCCAGAACCCTGGGACATGGCAACCATCATAAATGTACATCAGTTGTCAAGCCCCTGAATTTTGATCACATGACCATGGGGATGCTGCAATGGTCATAAGTGTGAAAAATGGTCATGTCACTTTTTTCAGTCTTGTTGTAACTTCAAGTGGTTACTCAATGAACTGTTGTAAGTTGAGGACTACCTGTAGTAGCTTATCCATGGTAGAGATCTTAATGGGAAGTCTTAATAATGAAGCTACAGCTTAAATATCCTGAATACATAATGGATCCAATCTCTAGAAACAGTCAGATTTTGAATAAAAGACAATAGAAAGGAAGTCTATGAGATAGATGAAATGGAAACTAATCAAAGGGAGTAGCAACCTAGAACTCAGAAGAAATTTCCTGACAATTAGAACAATGAATCATTGGAATGACTTGCTTCCAGAAGCTGTGGGTGTTCTAACACTAAAGGATTTAAAGAAGAGATTAGATAACCATTTGTCTGAAATGGGATAGGATTTCCTGCCTGAACAGGGGGTTGGACTAGAAGACCTCCAAGGTCCCTTCCAACTCTGTTATTCTAGATAAGTAAAAGATAAAGCACTTTACCTTGTGTACTAGTTGTTTCCTGCTCTAGCAGCAGTGTTCACCTCCATTTCTAAACCAAAGAGCCAGCGCTGTTGGAAGATGCCTCTGTGGTCATGTAACCAGCATGACTGAATGCTGAAGGCGCATGGAGCGCTGTTACCTTCCCACCAGTGGTCCCTATTTTTCTACTTGCTTTTTTTACATGCTTTAAAACTGTTAGGTTGGCAGAAGCTGGGACAAGTAACGGGAGCTCGCTCCATTACGTGACGCTAGGGATTCGAACCCCTGAACTGAACTTCTGATCGATAAGCTCAGCATCTTAGCCACTGAGCCACCATGTCCCTATTCTAGATAGGTAGATACCAAACCAAACCAACCAAACCAACCAAAAAACCATTAAATGAAGCAGGACTTTACAAGAACTCAAAAATAAGCAATCATTGACAATCCTGGTAAAATGTCTTATCCGGTCGCAAAAAAAACCTAGAAATGATTATACGACTACCCATTAACAAATGAGGGCATACATTTGTTTTTGAATAGGTTTTGTTTTGCTTCATCCCATGACATCTCAAGACACAATGGAGACACAATCATGGCTGTATTTCCATGATGGGTCGTTGTGCACGTGCGGTCCTTTTGCTGTCATCATCTCTTTTTATTGAGGACACTGCTGGGAGTCCAGTGAGAGAAACGAGGTCAGGAATTTGTTTTTTTTTTTATTTGGTCAAGTAAATCCTTGTATCATCTTTTGCTAAACAGCTAATGAAAATTCAGCATGTGGTCTCAAGCTGAGAGCCTGAAAAACAGTGTGAGGAGGGCTTTCCAATCTTCCAATTGCCTCGCAAATGACTCCGATTTCATCGGAGACATAAAGTGGAACATGGCACCTCTTTTTTTTTTGATGAAATATAAAAACCCTCTACAATCATGCAGATGAGGAAAAACATCAGGTTTAATAGGCCCGCTTGTTTTGTCCAACAAAAATATTGTGGCTGGCTGGGGAGAATTGTGGGTTTTAAGGCAAATGGTATGCAAATAAGATAAGAGCTGAAAGGATTTCAGATGCAAAGCCTTGCAAAATAAACACTTTGACTGCACAGCATAATCTACCCTGAAAATATCCACAGCCAAGGCAATAAAGTAAGGCACAGCCACATTCAATAAGGAGACTTAATACTGGATGGAATTTCACATCTCTTTAGTAGCGTAATTATACCTTATGTAGATCTTCTTTGGCCAGTTCTATGGGACTCAAAATACTTTGGATGCCTCTCATTTGTGCATTTTTACAAAATGTGAGGGGTATGAATACAGTAAACATTTGAGGGACATTACAACTAAATTATCTTCCTTGGCATATTTATGTTTATCCTGCCTTCCTTCTTCAGGGGTTGGATTAAGGAGTATGTATTAGGATAAACAGGATCAGGTTGTCAGATTTCTGAAGCTTATATCATATCCTAATTCTGCACATTTATTGCTGATATTTTTTAATGTAATAATTATGAAAAGTTGATGTGATATATGTAGGACCAGCTCATTCATCTTCCCAGGCACCCGGTTTTAGCAAAGCAATTCTAAAAGAAAAGATAACACTCTTGAGAAAATGACCAATTCACAATTTGTAACTATGTGTGGGTTGAAGTGGGGGGGGGGGAGAGTTATAATGTCATTGCATAATGTATAATGGCATTATGGCGGCTAAACAGAAATACAAACAAAAGGTAGAGAAATATCTGGAAGATAATAACTCAAGACAGGTGTGGCAGGGGCTATAACAGCTAACCAACTATAAGTGCAATACGAAAAAATAGCCAATGCTAATGCCCTGCTAGTAGAGGAGCTAAATAGCTTCTTCACCTGCTTTGAGGTCAAAAGATCAGTCTCTGTGGCTCTAGCCCATAGGCCCTCTGACCTCCAGCCACTCACCCTGGATGAACATCAAGTGAGAGTTGAGCTGAAGCCTGTAAATCCCAACAAAGCTGCAGGTCCAGACTGGGTGTTGGGGAAAGTGGTAAAAACCTGTGCTGACCAATTAACAGGGGTCCTGACAAGGATTTTTAACCTCTCCCTGCAACAGGCTAGAGTCCCATCATGCTTGAAGGCAGCCACAATTATCCCAGTTCCAAAGAAAACAGCCATAAAAAGCTTGAATGACTATAGGACCAGGGGTGGGTTCCTGCCAGTTCTAACTTCTTCTATAGAAGAGGTTCCACAAATCTGCAGTGCCGTTTAGAACCAGTTCCAGCTCCCTCCCTCCCCCCCCCCGCCCGTCTGCACATCATCAAGATGAAGAGTGAGAGGAGGAATTCTGGGAGTTGAAGTCCACAAATCGTAAAGCTGTCAAGTTTGAACAGCCCTGGGCTTTTTTTTCTAAAAGGTTAGGGGTGCAAGGGTCTTTTTACTTGACAGCTTTAAGACTTGCGTGCTTCAAATGTCAGAGTTTCTGAGCCAACATTTTGGTTGCTAAGCAAGAGTGTTGTTAAGTGAGTTTCACCACATTTTACAAGTTGGCCATGCCCACCCAGTCACATGGCCAGCAAGCCACTCCCACCCGGTCACATGGCTGACAAGCCACTCCCACCCAGTCATATGGCCAGCAAGCCACTCTCACAAAGCAGGCCACACCTACAGAAGAGGTTCTAAAAAATTTTGAAACCCACCACTGCTATAGAACCATTGCACTGACATCTATAGTGATGAAATGCTTTGAGAAACTGGTCCTACAACACCTCAGGTCCTGTCTTCCACCAAATTTTGATCAACACCAGTTTGCTCATAGAAGCAACAGTTCGACAGGGGACGCCATCACCACTGCTCTACATATTGCACTGAGCCACCTTGAGAAATCTGGGAATTATGTCAGAATGCTTTTTATAGACTATAGCTCAGCCTTTAACACCATCTTACCAGGAATTCTCATTGAAAAGTCCACTGACCTGAATTTCCCTCCCCTCACTTGTGAATGGATCAAAGACTTCCTGACAAATCGTCCACAAACAGTAAGGGTTGGGTCCTTTACATCTTCCACACTGAAGCTCAGCACAGGCTCCCCTCAGGGCTGTGTGCTCAGCCCATACCTGTACTCGCTGTATACATATGACTGCATATCCTCTGATCCATCCAACATCATAATAAAGTTTGCAGATGACACAACAGTGCTGGGTCTCATAACTGGAGGGGATGAATAAGCATACAGGGAAGAAGTCCAGAAGGTATCTTCATGGTGCTCAAGAAACAACTTACATCTAAATACTAGTAAGAAAAAGGAGATGGTACTAGATTTCCGGAAGCACAGAGAGGAACCTGCCCCACTGTATATCGAGGGGGGCTGTGTGGAGAGGGTTTCCTCTTTCAAATTCTTGGGAGTGCTTATTAGTCAAGATCTCACCTGGAAAAACAACATGTTTCTGGTGATGGGAAAGGCCCAACAGAGACTTCATTTCCTTAGAATCCTGCGAATAAATCAGGTGGAACAACGGCTGATGACCTCTTTCTATCGGTCCACCATAGAAAGTGTCCTCACATATTGTATTACAGTATGGTATGCTGGTTTAACAGCTGCAGACAGGAAGGCACTACAGAGAGTGATCAATTCGGCACAAGAAACCATTGGTTGCCCTCTGACACCACTGGATGTCATTGCCAGATCTTGCTGCTTTAGTACAGTAAGGAAGATACTCAGAGATGATTCACACCATGGTCAGTGTCTCTTTGCACTTCTACCACCAGGCAGAAGACATCAAAGCATAGCCAGCCGAACAAACAGGTTTTAAGATAGTTTCTATCCTTGGGCTGTGAGACTTTTAAATACAACCACAATCATTCCATGCACATGCTAGTTTTTTTTTCTTTTTCTTTCTATCTTTGTTTCTGTTATAATTTTGCACCAGTGAGGTTAAAACCAATTTCGTTGTATCTAAGTACAATGACAATAAAGGTTATACTTATACTTATACTTATGTACCTGTGTACTTCAGGGAAAGCTAAAGCCATATTATGCACGAGCATGAGAAGAGATTTTATACAAAAAAAAAAAAAACCAGAACAAAAATAAAACCAGAGATAGATAGGCATACCACTTAAAACTCTTCATATTGTGGTTTTCTTCTGCAAAAGCATTATTCTACATGAATGCATATTCTCAGAAGTATTTCTGTGAAAGGCTCAGAGAATTATGCAATGTATAAGCCATTCATTTCTATTTTAGAGATATGCATTATTCTTTTCTTGTTTCTGAGTTTCAGTCAGAAGGCTCAAAATGGCCTCTTAGCTCCTCAGAGAGAATAGACGTTAGCAAAGTGACATCCAATTCTTTACCTTCTTCCGTGGAAGAATACTCTATTGAACCCAACATGATTTACATCTCAATGGCTCTGATATACATGTGCATTGCAAGCCATTAATTCAAGGTGAAATTAGAAGAGCATTTTTTTTTGGGGGGGGGGAGAAATATTTGTAGAAATGGTTGAAATGAAAATAATCCAAAGGAAGAAAAAGTTAAATGGAAATTTTAGTGAGCTGTTTTCCTTCTACTTTCTTAGCCTCTCACCAGATGTAGCCTTTTATTCATAAACATCAACAATTGATCCTTATTGACATAGTAAATGATAGTTGATAATCTGTAACTGAAAATATTGTTGAAGCAACCAGTCCCTGACAGGCTAGAACATTTCCCATGCAAATCACACGCACAAAGAAGTTGTATACCTCACAAAGGCTGCACAACAGCACATGTGTATAATACTCTTATGTATGTCCCTAAGTTGATGGTTATAATATCAATGCAATAGAAATTATCAGTAAGTATAAATACAATCAAAGCAGTGGTGGGATTCAGCCAGTTCACACCTATCCGGCAGAACCGGTTGTTAATTGTCTAAGCAGTTGGGAGAACCGGTTGTTGGAAGAAATCTCCTTTTGTTTTTTTCCACTTCACAGGGCTAATCCTGTAAGGAAGGCAGGAAGGAAACATTCTGGTGTTGTTTCTAGCCTAATCTTTATTGCCCTGCTTACAGAAAGTGCCTCTCTGGTTAACCCTTATTACATTGTAACAGCTAAGATGACGCGCCCATCGACGTGAGTGATGTTGAGTTGGCCACACCCACCCAGTCACATGACCACCGAGCCACGCCTTCCCAACTGGTCATTAGGGCAGAGAACCGGTTGTTAAATTATTTGAATCCCACCACTAGTTATCGCCCTCCCAGGGGCTCGATGAAAGTCTCCGGAGCATGGGGAAGGCAATCCCCCCCTGCCATGGTGCAGGAGGCTTCCTAGACCATGCCCACCATGACCACACCCACCCAGAAACCGGGAAGAGAACCTGTTCTTGAAATTTTTGAAGCCCACCCCTGAATCTAAGTCAAACCTAACTATGGCTTTTGAGGGGAGGAAGGTAGATGACTAAGATGATTAAGGGCCTGGAGACAAAAAAAAAAGAATGATTGCACAAATTGGGTATAGCCAGTCTAGAGAAAAGAAGGAGTAGGGGTGACATGATAGCAGTATTCCAATATTTGAGGGGCTGCCACAAAGTAGAGGAGATTAGCTCATTTTCCCAAGCACTAGAAGGCAAGGCAAGAAACAATGGGTGGAAAATAATCAAGGAGAGAAGCAAGCTGGAATTAAGGAGAACTTCTTAACAGTGAGGACAATTAATCAGTGGAACAACTTGCCTTCAGAAGTTATGGGTACTCCATCACTGGAGGTTTTTTAAGAAAAGACTGGACAGTCACCTATATGAAATGGTATAGGGTCTCCTACTTCAGGAGAGGATTTGACTAGAAGACCTTCAAAGTCTCCTCCAGTTCTATTCTGATTGACTTTGCATGAAAAAAACTAAATTATAACAGGGCACAAGCTACGCTAAGAAACCAAGCACCAATGACTGAAATACAAGTGTTAATAAATGAACTGGGAATATAAATGGGAAATAATACTTTGAAGCAAAGGGCTAGAATAAAGATTGACGGGAAGAAAGATAAAGGATCAGGAAGTGATCTATAGAAAGCCACAAACTTTTTTTTTTCATTCCAATGTTTCAAAACATAACTGCTCTATTCAGACATTACTAAATAGAATCAAACTTAATCATTAATCATGGCCAGAGAGTAGATCATGCAGTCTTTTGAGTTCCTTTTTCGTGTCTTCCCTTTTTTTTACTCAGTCTATTTCTAAATGGAAATCTTTATTTCAGTCCTAAGCTACATAACTTCTTTTGGAAAAATATTGCCTATATTTGCACAAAGTTAGAAGTATATTTCAAACTAGCTGGATAGGCATACTTTGCAACGAAACTATGTGATCGGACTATGCAGGAGAAATTCAGTTCACATTCTGTTGACTCAGTGGTGGTCAGTGATTGAGACACATAAGGGAATATCACTCCTGCCACCTTGAGTGCTGAAGCAGTTCCATAGGTGGAAGGCACAGACATTTTGGTGAGGTACTAACATTTAGTACTGTAAGGAACCCCAGACCTCTCCTGAGGGAAGGAGTGGAACATCTACTAGTTTGAACTGAGGTAATGGAACATGAGGCAACTGGCAGTTGGAACAGAATTCTTTTCAGGTGGGGAGGGGGATTAGAATGTCTAACTACATAGCAACAGAGCATGTTAATAATTGGCAACTGGCACTTTGAACAGAGTTCTTTCAAGGTGGGGAGGGGGAGTAGAACTCCTTAGCATCATAGAATATTAATTACTTTATAAGAAATACTAATGATCTGATGGTCATTCTGACAAATCCTTTCTTAGCAAGCACTTAGAAGCCAGGAACACACATGCCAAATTTCAAGTTTGTAGGCTTTGCGTTTCTGGAGATTTTGTGATGATGCATGAGTGGTATTGTGTGTGTGTGTGTGTGTGTGTGTGTGTATGTGTGTGTGTGTGTGTATATATATATATATATATATATATATATGTGTGTGTGTGTGTGTGTGTGTGTGTGTGTGTGTGTGTGTGTATGTATGCATGCATGCATGCATGCATGCATATATTCGTATATGTTTTCGTAGATTTTCACGGGTGTAGGTATGCTGGTCTTGTTGTATTCGGGTCATTTCCCGTGTAAGATTGGCATATCTGGAGATATGAACAACATGGCTACAACTCATTACTCCCATATACCCTCCTACATCCTGCAAGTACTTTCATAAAACACAAGTTAATTTTGATACCAATGTCTTTATACATCAGGTTATAAGCAATAGCCTCTTTTTTCCCAGTTCAGCTGGATAATGTATTTTTTGCACATTTCCTCATGCAACCTACACATTATTTCCTAAACTTTTATAGATTTTGTCTTTTTCAGCATACCAGTAAGTTGTGCCTCTTGGGGACTTGGTTGTCCTGATGACCTCAATCAGCTGGCAATTACCTAGTGAGGGCAGAAGATAATTATTTTCATCAAGGAAAGACTAAATGCACCTGAATAGACAGCTGCAATTCTTCCAGGGATTATATTAAGAGGCTCAAAATTGTCTTTGCTAATTTGTAATGTGTGTCAGATTTATGATAAAAAGCTGATTTGTTTGCAGGACAGCACGGTGCCCAGAAATATGGTGCTTGTCCTTCTCATCTATCTTCTTCAACAGGGAGAGGTAGTGATGATACCTTAATGCTTTGATCTAGTACTTGACACATCTCAGCATGTTGTTGCCTTAAGCAGCAGAACTGATATTGGGGAAAATTTCAAAAGAGGTGCATGAAAAGCTTTCTGGGTATATACATTTTAGGACATAAAGTAAGTATGGATAGGATATATAGGATTCAAACATGAATGGTGGGAATGCACAGCTATAGGATTAATTTATCTGAAAATTCCAAAATGGTTTGACCTTTCATATCATTAGTAGAATGGATAGCTAATTAGAAGTGGAGGGTCACTTCAGAAAGGAGATCACATGCCACAAATCTGGTCACTGTATTGTATGGACTGCTATTTCCAATTTAAATGCATATTATAGAAATAAAATTAAAAATGAAATAGATAATATGTGTGGTTACCTATGAGCTGAGGTGGCGCAGTGGTTAAATGCAGCACTGCAGGCTACTGCTAGATCAGCAGTTCAGCGGTTCAAATCTCACCGGCTCAGGGTTGACTCAGCCTTCCATCCTTCCGAGGTGGGTAAAATGAGGACCCGGATTGTTGGGGGCAATATGCTGACTCTCTGTAAACCGCTTAGAGAGGGCTGAAAGCCCTATGAAGCGGTATATAAGTCTACTGCTAAGTCTACTGCTATTGCACCTGATCTAGAAACACTAGAATAACAGTGCATTGACAACACTATTGTATTGTCCTGTCTAACTCTTCTAGAAGTTCATTCAGGGGTGGGATTCAGCCAGTTCGGGGTGTCTTATTCCCACAGTATTTTTCTCTAGAGAGTAAGTAATCTGTGTCAGGTCCTTAGAGATCTTTTCACCTCTTTCGATCCAACTAGATGTCCACAAAGGGATTCCTTTGATTTTGGGAAAAGATAGAAATTGCACAGCAATTGTAGGTCTAGCTTTTATGGAGAATGAAGTAAAACAGTGAGAGCCAAGTTTGCAATTGCTTTTTGGAGATGTGAGCATTGTCAAGTTACGGCAACATTTTTTCTGATTCTACACTTTGTGCTTCTGTAGTCTTCTGCTTCTGTAGTATAATGGTGCCAGCTTTCCTGTTGAAGCCTGGGTTTGATTTTTTTTTTAATAGTATAAGCTTTATGATTATAATTCATGGATTGATGCTTCATTTCTGGGTCATAATGATAAGCCCACATTTGATCAGTTATCATGATGCTGTGAAGAAACTCCTCACTTTTATTCTCAGGATATAGCTACCATTGTTGGCAAATTTAAGCCTTTTAAGCTTTTAGTTTTGCCCTCAATATGTAAGGAGACCCTCTTGCACAAATATTAGAATCTATTTTATTTATGACATTAATACACTTTCAAAATTCCACCAGTCCAATATATATGCCTGTTTTTGTTCAATTGGTTCTTTGTTTTTGATCAGTTATTTCCTTTGTTTTTGATCAATTATTTTCTGTGTATTTTGATGATAACACTTCAGACACTAGGTTAAAAGCAGAAGGTCAAACAATTCCATGCAGCTATTCCTTCCCTTCCCTTCCTTTCCCTTCCCTGTGCTTTCCTTCCTCTTTTATTCCTTTCCTTTCCTTCTCCTTCCTTTCCTCTTTCCTTTCCCCCTGTCTTTTCTATCTTCCATTCCTCCCTCTTCCTTTCCCTTCCCTTCCTGGATTCTTGGTGTTCTCCTTTTCTTTTCTTCAAGGAAGCTGGACATAATTAGACTATATTTTTCTTTTTTTTTCTTTTGTGAGGTTGACAATAGTGTCTTGAATCACTAATATCTGTTATTTATGACTTAACAGTGAAATTTCATTGTGTCTGTAGCCAGAATGCAAATAAAACAACCTCTCCAATAATATTAATAAAACATCAGCTTAGCTAAGGATTATTATGAGATAAAGGTGACATTTATCAATTTATATGAAGGTAACTAAAGTTTTCCATCGCCAAAGTTTTATGTGCCAACATTTAATATCATTATTACAGCTCTAACATATAAACTTTATTATATCTATGATTCTGATGTAGAAATGTCCCTCTCTATATATAATATCTCCTTTCCTGTTCCAAAATTGTCAATTAAAGAGCACCATTTTTACCTCATTTTATTCAGCGATGAAATTTAATCTGTAAAAACACAGTATTAAAGATCTATATTTTGTCATTTAGGTCTACATATTAACAAGATGGAAATGATAAATTAATACGGCAGAGACCCAGGCAGTTTCATTTTAAGACTCAGTATGTTATATTTTAGCATTTGCTTTTCATTTTTTTAAAGCGCTATTGGAAATGTTAGCTATATTGACAATTATTTTTCTTGCCTTTTGAAAGGAAGTGAAATATCTGAGGGGATTAAATCCTGCATTGGAACTTGAAATATTTGAATTTCAGCTCCTTCCCCTGTATTGATCGTGAATTTCATCTTGTTTTTGTGCATTTTAATGCCAGCAATTAATTAATCACTTGGGGTTATATTAATATATGAACAATTATGTCCCTGTTATGAAGCATTCTGGTAGTACTTGTCTAACTAATAAATCTTATTAAAAGGCAAACATTTTCATTGGCTATTGTCAGGCGCAAGCAACCAGAATCACTTGTGAAGAGTGTCAAACAGAAGCTTTATGGTTAGTTACAAGAAGACCTTCAAATTGACTGCATTATCTTGGGAACTTGTCAGGCACTGAAAAGCTAGTGCCACACATTAGGTTCCAATTAAACTGACTTATTATTCATGCCTATGCACAGGAATCCAGTCAACTAATGGTTGATCCTATTCTGGCACTAGATAAGAGTTAAAGGAATTCAAGAAGGATTGGACTTGTTCCACTCATGCAACCTAGAGATTGTAGACTAGTTCCTTATTTGACTTCACCCCCAGACTCTGATACTCCTCCTCCTACACCAGGGGTGTCAAACTCGATTTCATTGAGGGCCGCATCAGGGTTGTGGTTGACCTTGGGGGGACAGGGTGAGTGTGGCCAGGGTGGGCATGGCCAGCCTAACATCACTTATGTCAGGGGTGCCTGTGGTGACCCAAGCATTGTGTCAGTGAAAACGGGCTCCCGAGCTCCATTTTTGGCCGTGATGGCATCCTGCAACCCTCACAGAATTCCATTTTCACTGGCAGAGGCGCCATGAGCCAATCCTTCACTGTTTCCAGGGTGGCCCTGTGGGCCAGATCTAAGCACCTTGAGGGCTGGATCTGGCCCCCAGGCTATGAAGCTGACCTGACCAAAGCCATCTTAGAGCTTCAGTGTTACCAGATTGGAGCTGAAGGATAAGGAGGGGGATTATAGATAGCTGGGGTTTTGTAGTTAACATAAAATACTTTCTCGTGGGAACCAAGGACATTCTCGCACCTGGTCAGAGGAAGGAGGAGTAATCTCACCAAGCAACCAGACAGCACCTTGATTGGACCATGTGACTGATTGCTTGGGGAGGAGAGAAAACTTTTACTTTTAATTAGGTGAAAACTGTGGGAATTGTCAGAGTTGGTTTTCACCAGAACTGTGCTAATTTGATATATCCAAATAAAACTATTCGTTGGGTAATCTGCCTTGGAGTTTTGCTTGCCATGGGTGTATTACTTGGAATCCTGACAATGGAATTGAGAATATTTGTGCCAGAAAGTGACTCTCACTTTGTCTAGAATAGCTGTTTTGACTGCAAAGGAAAAAATAAATGCATCTTAAGCCTGTGTCAAACTTGTAGCCCCTTAATCATGGAACAATTTGGTAACTTCTTCTTCTTCTCTTTCTCCTAACTAACTCATGCCTTTCTAATATCAGGCTGTTAAGACACAAAGCATGGCACTGCATATTCATTGCTTTTTCAATAACAACAACAAAAAGCAATGAACAACTATAAATGTCTTTTGCAGAGTGGATGAGAGATGGATATAATGAACACACGGAGGGGGATATTTTAAAGCCAGTGTGTGGCCCTCTTAGGCACCAAACCAATTATGCAAATAATGTCCACATCAGTCATGTGCCGTTTCGCAGATCAGCAACTGCTGTAAAGTTCCTTCTAATGAGAACTTCTGCTGATTGTTACCAAGGGAGGAGAGTCCCATGGTGTGCCTCGAAAAATAGGATTTTTTTTTTTAAATGCAACATTCTGGTGGCACTGCTTTTCAAAGTTTATTCCTCTTTTTCTTATTCCGTAGGCATTAAAAATTTAACTCTGCAGAATAATAATGCAAAGCTAGAGAGGAGCAATCACAGTACTATTGATAGGAAAACATTTTGAGCAGGATAGACTTAGAATAAAATGTTGCAGAGGAAACGTGTGGGTTCTGGCACACCTTTACTACATCTGTTTTCCTCCACACTCTTATCAGGGTTCAGATCACATTTTTGGCTAGTCCATATTTATCTCTATTTGCAGCATCCCGTGGCCATGTGACCATGATATTTGTCATTTGACAGAAGTTGTGGGAGCTTCATCGCTGGAAGCTTTCGAGAAGAGACTGGACTGCCATCTGTCGGAAATGGTGTAGGGCGGCGATGGTGAACCTTTTTTGGCTCGCATGCCATAAGGGGAGGAGCACGGGGGGTCGTGTGCAGGCGTGCCGCACCCATAATGCAACACGCGAACCCCCCCCCATGTGCATGTGTGCGTGAGAGGCACTGCCCCCATTTTTGCATGCTTTTTGGCCCTCTCCAGGCTCTAGAGGCATTATAGGAGCCTGGTGAGGGGAAAACAGCCTCCCCTGTCCACACCGCAGGCCCTCCGGAGGCTTCAGGGACCTTCAGGAGGCGTCCCTGAAGCCTCCGGACGGCTTAAACCAACCCTACGAGCAAACCGGAAGTTCCAGTTAGCTCGTAGGGTCGGTTGAAGCCCTCCGGAGGTTTCAGGGACCTTCAGCAGGCTTCCCTGAAGCCTCTGGAGGACTAAAAATGACCCTATGAGCAAACTGGAAGTCACTTCTGGTTTGCTCGTAGAGTCGGTTTAAGCCCTCCGGAGGCCCTGAAGCTCCGAACTTCCAGTTTGCCCATAGGGCTGGTTTTTTGCTCTCCAGAGGCTTCAGAGAAGCTCCTGAAGTCTCTGGAGGGCCTCCAGGCGTGGGGGGAGACTCTTTTCGCCCTCCCCAGGCTCCTATAAAGCCTCTGGAGCCCGGGGAAGGGGAAAAATAGCTTTAAAAAGGGCTTAACTCAGCTGGCCAGCGTGCATGCGCGATGGCAGGGCAACGCCTCGCATGCCCTGACAAATGGCTCTGTGTGCCACCTGTGGTACGCATGCCATAGGTTCACCATCCCGGGTGTAGGGTCTGCTTGGGCAAGGGAGGGGGTTGGACTAGATGACCTATAAGGTCCTTTCCAACTCTCTTAATCTGTTAATTTTTTCTGGAAACTATAATTTATTTCTGGTTTCTCGCAAAATAATGCCCATTGCAGACAATGCTTCATGACTACAGTGTTCACTTTATGACCACTGTGTTTGCTTAAGGACTGTCACAAGAAGGTCATAAAAACCAGCACAATCATATGGTGATCCCTTAAGGACTGACATGATTTATAACTATAATTCCAGGCTCAATTACATCTGCAAATTGAGGACTATCTATACCGCTAACTTTGAAAGTCTCTCTTTTTGTTAATGCTTATTTACATTTTATATCCACTTTCATATAATAAAGTGGGAATTTTACAAGATCGGAAATGAGATTGGCAATTTGTCACATCAAATGGATCCATTTAGATTAGCAAACACACCCCCCCCCCACAAAGCCTACAGTTTTTTTGTTAGAATAAAAGACTTGGTTTTCCTTTAAACAACATCATGATTCATTTTCACTGAAAGATTCACTGATTCACTGACACTTGAAATAGCATGCAGTAACTCGTAACAGTGGTTAAATTAAATCAACCATTAAATAGTGATTAAATGATAACCAATGATATATTGATTACAATTGTACACAAACAAATTCTGACAGCAAAATAGAACAAACTAGCATTAAACAATGTCTGAAGAGGTGTAGGGCTTCCTGCCTAAGCAGGGGGTTGGACTAGAAGACCTCAAGGGTCCCTTCCAACTCTGTTATTCTCTTCTCTTCTCTTATTCTATTCTATTCTATTCTATTCCATTCCATTCCATTCCATTCTATTCTATTCTATTCTATTCTATTCTATTCTAAATACCCTTATATTTTCTTTAAATTAGTTGTCCATGGGTTTGAAATGTCTTCCAGGGGGGACAAATTTAATAAATCTCAGATGAATGACATGTGGCACACTTGGAAATATAGAATTATAGACTTAGGAACTGCTGAGTCCAACCATCAACTCAGTGCAGGAAGAGTTAGTTAATGGCCACTGGATATATGTAAAATTACCGTCTTTCACAGTACCATTATCTGTCCAGCAATCTGCGGACTAACTGATTTCTCATACTTCAATTCAGTTCCCAAGGAGAGAAATTAATGGGATTGGCTTTGGATAAGGGAAAAGGAAGGGCAGTGAGATGGACAGAATACAAATGAATGAAAGAAAGAGGGGAAGGAAAAAAAGGCAGGCAGGCAGGCAGCAAGGCAGGCGTCAGAAAAAGGGATGCAAAGAAGCCAAATAAAGCTTTACAGCACAACTCTCCTTAAAAATTAATCTCAAAAATAACAGGTGAAATTCAAAAGAAAATTGTCCAGCCCTTCCTTCCTTCCTTCCTTCCTTCCTTCCTCCCTCCCTTCCTTTCTTTCCTCCCTTCCTTCTTCATTCATTCATTCATTCATTCATTCATTCATTCATTCATTTAGTCAAACATGTACAAGATAACAGGTATAAGTATAAACATGGACATGAACACAGGAAATGGGTACGAATCAAGAGAGACAGTAGGACAGAGATGGTAGGTATGCTGGTGTGCTTATGCACACACCCCCTTTACAGATCTCTTAGGAATGGGGTGAGGTGCACGGTAGTCAGTTTAAGGTTAAAGTTATGGAGCTTAGAAGATGTAACAACAGAGTCAGGTAGAGCATTCCAGGCGTTGACCACTCTGTTGCTGAAGTCGTATTTTCAGCAATCGAATTTGGAGCGCTTTACCTTGAGTTTGTATCTATTGTTTACCCATGTGGTTGGAGTCTGAAGCAGTCATTGACAGATAGAACGTTGTAGCAGATAATTTTGTGTACTACACTCAGGTCAAACTGCAGGGGGGCGTAGTTCTAGGTTGTCCAAGCCCAAAATTTCAAGCCTGGTGGCATAAGGGATTCTATTGTGATCAGAGCAGTGGCAGACTCTTCTTGTGAAATACTTTTGGACTCGCTCAATTGTATTAATGTCCGAGATACTGTTGCAGCAGATTTGAGGTTTGCAATCTACTTACGAAAGACAAGGAGCCAAGACCACAAAGGTTCTGAGAGAAGACAGGTTTATTGGACGCGTCCAGAGTTCAGTGGGATTGACACCAAGACTGAACTGCCAGGGCTATCCCCTGGCAAAGATTTTATACTTTTTAATTAAACATTACAAATCAGGAGGCGTTACAATAGGCGGATACATTTTAGGGTCAAAACCCTGCTGAGATCAGTAAATTATATTTTTGGAAAAATTACAAATACAAAATTATCATAAAGT